>NC_057795.1:63744498-63796892 GCF_018294505.1 Triticum aestivum | reverse complement strand
AGGCTGGATGGACAGGAGCCCGTGGAGGCTGGAGGAGGTCGACGGTAGCCCGTGGAGGCTGGAGGAGGTCGACGGTGGAGATGAACAGTATCCCGTGGAGTCCCGCTTTGTGGTACGCCACACACCTCCCGATGAACAGGACCCCTGTTTCAACCGTAGCGCTCCAACACAAGTCCGTTTCGTCCGTTTTGCGGTACGCCACACCCCTCCCGATGAACAGGACCCCCGTTTCGACCGTAGCGCTCCAACACAAGTTCGTTTCGTCCGTTTTGCGGTACGCCACACCCCTCCCGATCAACAGGACCCCCGTTTCGACCGTAGGAGGTCTGTTTCCTCCGTTTTGCGGTACGCCAGGCCCCTCCCGATCAACAGGACCCCATTTCGAACGTGGCCGGTCGAACACAAGGCCGTTTCCTCCGTTGTGCGGTACGCCAGGCCTCGTTTCCATCGCTTGTTCCGTCCAAGCCCTCCCGATGAACACGACCACGCATTCCGTTCCGACCCAGCCGGTTGGCTCCCCATGAACACGACGACGACGCTGTTTCTCCGTTTTGACCCAGCCATGTACGTATGCGCGATAGGCGTTAGAGACCCTGCCCGTATGTACGTACGTGGCCGTATTTTATTTCCTGCACCCTCGCCGATGTACGTACGTGTACATGCTACGTGCGCGCCTCCACTACGACACGTGCGCGCCTCTACATCTACGACACGTGCGCGCCTCTACATCGACCAGTATGTACGTACACGTTCGCGACCAGAATGACAACGCTACGTACGCTTCGACCAGGTGGGTCCCGACTGTCAGGCACTTCCTTGCGTGTGAAGATGTAGCTGGTGGGTCCCAGCAGTCAGGGGGCGAATCATTTTTTTTGCCCGGACGCACTTTCTTGCGTGCGAACATGTAGCTGGTGGGTCCCAGCAGTCAGGGGGCGAATCGTTTTTTTTTGCGAAATACGGTGGCCCGTCCGGTGGGTCCCCGCTGTCAGGTGGAGGAATCATTATTTTGCGCGTAATAAGGAGGCACTTCCTTGCGGCGGCCGTGGACCCAGCTGTCAGCCTCTCCACGTACAGTCCACGCCCGATGGAAGTCGTTCCTTGACCATGTTGACCACGCCGCGCCGAGAGCACCACGGCGGTGGACGACGGCCAGGCCTATTAAGGGGACGAATCGGAGCTGGGGAAGACGCAGCAGTGGATGCCCACGCGAAGAGGAGTACGAGGATTCACTAGTTCGGCTGCGGTGTGAGGCTGCTGTCGCCGCAGAATAACAGGGGGTGTGGGTGAGTAGAGGGATCGCCTAGACAGCGATGGGAGTAGTAGGGGGCGGTGGGGCCTCCGCGGCATCACAGCCGGCCACGGGAGGAAGGAGCACGCGGCACGACTGGCGCTGGTTTGGGCGGCTGGAGCAAGAAGACCAGAGGTTGAAGAAGCACTACGGCCGTTGGATGAACATCGTACGGTAACAGGAGCTAGAATCGTTCATATTGACTAAGTTGACAAAGCCCTCCGTCCCCGTCAACTTGGTAGGCCCACAAGTCAGCCTCCCACTATGCTGGGTTCCAGCTGGCAGGGGGAGTATTCATTTTTTTTGTGCGTAATAAGGAGGCACTTCCTTGCGTGCGAAGATAGCTGGTGGGTCCGACATGTCAGCTGGGGGAACGTTTTTTTCGCGAAATACAGAGGCCCTTCCGGTGGGTCCCAGATGTCAGGTGGATGAATAATTATTTTGCGTGTAATAACGAGGCACTTCCTTGCTGCGGCCGTGGACCTAGCTGTCAGCCTCTCCACGTACATTCCACGTCTGATGGAAGCCGTTCCTTGACCACGTTGACCACGCCGCGCCGAGAGCACTAGGTCGGTAGACAACGGCGAGGCCTAGGAAGGGAACGACACAGAGGCAGGGAAGACTCGGTAGTTGTTTCCCACGCGGAGGGGGGTACGACTGTACGAGGGTTTACTGGTTCGTCTGCCCTCGTCGGAGAATAACAGCAGGTGTGGTCGTGTGGGTGAGTAGAGGGATGGCTAGGCCAGCGATGGGAGTACGATGGGGCAGTGAGGCCTATGCGGCAGCACAGCCAGCCGCGAGGAGGAGGGAGCAGGCAGTCCCGCCGGCGCTTGTTTGAGCGGCTGGAGTAGGAAGAGCAGAGATTGAAGAAGCATGACGACCGTTGGATGGACATCGTATGGTTAATGGAACTAGAATCGTTCATATTGACTAAGTTGACAAAGCTCTCTGTCCCCGTCAACTTAGTAGGCCCACAAGTCAGCCTCCCACCATGGTGGGTCCCAGCTAGCAGGGTGAGTATTCATTTTTCTGTGTGTAATAAGGAGGCACTTCCGGTGGGTCCGAGCTGACAGCGAGGGGAACGTTTTTTTTCACGAAATACGGTGGTCCGTCCGGTGGGTCCCAGCAGTCAGGGGCAAACATTTTTTTTGCGAAATACGGTGGCCCGTCCGGTGGGTCACAGCAGTCAGGGGGGAAATGTTTTTTCCGCGAAATACAGGTGGCCCGTCCGGTGGGTCCCTGCTGTCAGGTGGAGGAATAATTATTTTGCGCGTAATAAGCAGACACTTCCTTGCGGCTACCGTGGACCCAGCTGTCAGCCTCTCCACGTACAGTACTCTTCCGATGGAAGTCGGTCGTTGACCACATTGACCATGCCGCGCCGAGAGAACCAGGGCGGTGGACGACGGCGAGGCCTAGGAAGGGGACGACACGGAGCCGGGGAAGACGTGGCAGTGGAAGCCCACGCGGAGAGGAGTACGAGGGTTCACTGGTTCGGCTGCGGTGTGAGGTTGCCGTCGCCACAGAATAACAGGGGGAGTGGGTGAGTGGAGGGATGGCCTGGCCAGCGGTGGGAGTAGTATGGGGACGGTGAGGACTCCGCGGCAGCACAGACGGCCACGGGAGGCAGGAGCATGCGGCACGACCGGCGCTGCTTTGGGCGGCTGGGGCAAGAAGACCAGAGGTTGAAGAAGCACTACGGCCGTTGGATGGACATCATTGACCACGCCGCGGTGAGAGCACCAGGGCAGTGGACGACGGCGAGGCCTACGAAGGGAACAACATGGAGCTAGCGAAGACACGACAGTGGCTGCCCACGCGGTGGAGAGTACGAGGGTTGACTGGTTCGGCTGCCGTCGCTGGAAAATAACATGAGGTGTGGGTGAGTAGAGGGATAGACAGGCCAGGGATGCGAGTATGATGGGGCCGTGAGGCCTGCCCGGCAACACTGCCGACCACGGGAGGCGAGAGCAGGCAGTTTCGACGGTGCTGGTTTGGGCGGCTGGGGCAGGAAGATCAGATACTGAAGAAGCATGATTGCTGTTAGATTGACATCTAACAGTCTGACGCTGGTAGAGTCGATTGTTGACTAAGTTTCTTTTTTAAGAAACCTTGTGTATGCATGAACTTAGTAGGCCCACAAGTCAGCCTCCAAGTCTGTGGCAGACAACATAAAGCCCATTTGCTATTTTTTACAATTTGCAGCCCATTTGCTATTTTTTATAATTTGCAACCCATTTGCTAATTCTTAAGTAATTTATTACAACCCATTTTCTGCCCATGACCACGGTCAGAAAGTTCAACCTTATTTTGCATATTTCAGTGGAGTCCAAACTGTTGTAATCCCGAAATGATAAACATTTTTTTAAGAACTTATTGATTTGCCAAAAAAATTGTTTTGTTTTTGTAAGCAAATAAGACGTGGGACAATTGAGTTGGTTTAAGGGAAAACCAGTGGTAAAAAAATCAGCGCTGGGTGGGAAAAAACAACAAAAATAAGGATGTAAATATGAAAAGGGAATTTTATGTGTTTTCAATATAATGATACGTGTATATGAACTAGTAAAACTATAGGTAGAGATTAGGAAACGGATGTAGGACATGCGTTTCAAGAGGAAAATAGAACTAGGATGTGTGTTTGATTCAGTAACAAAACTGCCTGCGGATGTTGTAAGACAAAATATAACTTACGCTGGCGGGCCAGAGGCCAGTAGATACCTGCTGGATCTTTGTGCCCCGTTGTCGTCATGGGCTGGGCCTGTTAAAAACAAAACCAACCCTGGTCAGTCTACAACCCAGTTGAAACTTGCTTGACCTGAAAAAACAATATACGTGCTCGACAAACGAGAGAATTCTGCAAGCACAGACTGATAACTGGGACGCAACACGGATATTGTTTTTTATCGTGATAATAAGTGCATGCACTTGTTTCGAAAAAACTGTAGAACTGGGAATTCGAACGGCGGGTGCTTATGCTACCCATCAAATAAAAATCAGGTGCCTGAGAATTCATTTCGAAACAAATGATTCAGCTTTATATCCACGTCGACCCTCGGCATGATGGTTGGAAGAAAATGCAAGTTCATACCAAAAGATCATTAACAACAATACCAACTTGCGGACGACAAGGTAGTACAACTACCAATACCAAACTACTCCTGGCCCTAGTGTTTGTCTGGTTGAAAATCTTGCAGAGGACCAGCTCCGAATCCTTCTCTTGCTCCAGGTCCCCGATGTGGTACTGGTGCATCACCCAGTTGGTCCTTTGCTGGTCGAAGTTCTTGTTGGTGTGCAGCACCAGAACCTTTTTTGCTGCCCGTTTGTCGGCCGTTGACCATCACAGGCAAGGTATTGCCGGTCTTGTGCCACATCGCATGCGTGCCGCACTCCGACTGTATCTTGTGACGCGTCCACGTGCCCCTTTTGAACACCCTAGAATTGCGCTGGAAGAAATGCTTCCTTAGGCCACTCAGTGTGATACCTACAGTATTGTGGAATACAGGTTTTAGTGTACCTAGTTGGCATTTTCATAACATCTTTGGCATGTTGCAGTCACTTGTTTCATTCACCAGGTCTGTGTCTAAAAAGAAAAATAGAGTTATAAACAAAGGAATATGTTTGTGCAAGTAGACGGCCGATCGGTGTTTACCTGGAAGTTTCTCAGGTTGGGTGTAGGATATGCCGTGCTCGCTGTCGATGGTTGGTATGAACAAATCGACGAGAGACCGAAATCTCGCGCTGTCAACACTCACTTTGGCCTCAAGGTGCTCGATCAGCTCCTGATCCGTGGGATCGAACTTGACGCCAGCCGGCAGCACCGGCCAATCCTTCTTCGACTTGCATCGGTAATTCTAGTTATATGGTACTCAATGTATGACCAATCGACTGTTTTAAGTGAATGATGAAAGATTTCGACAGAGTAAAAATTCGCGCTTCTTCGACAGTTGTACGAGAGTAATTTCCATGCCGTTTTGAAAGGGCGCTTGTAAAAACTCTAAACTCTATTCTCCTCTTATTTAATGGATGAGGCAAATCTTTTGCCTCCGTTTCGAAAAAAAAAGATTTCGACAGATAAGTGGTACTCCAAATCTGAAGTCCGGAATACCCGAACACGCCGTCGGGGTTCTTGTGTCACCTCACGCGCAGCATGTTGTCACGTCAATTCAATGTGTGGACATGATGAATAATTTGACCGACGTATACCAGTACTGCTACTGTACTACTTACTAGTCGTATTTAGTGTCACAATTTATACATAGGTTTAACTAACAAGTACGCACTTGAAGCCTAACTGATATATATGTATATATATATATATGGCTTCTGCACAACATCTCCATCATCATTATAAGTACATCCTACGCAGGTGAGTTAGGATGCACTTGATCCCAGGAAGGTATCTATCCTTCAAACCAGAGGAGTGCTTCAAACTAACAACAATACATAATATCCAACAAAAGAGGGTCGTGCTACAGCAGCAGAATACATGGCTCAGTCTAGATATCAGCATGAATCAAGTTGTGCATATTTGTTGTTGGCATGAACCACATCGCCGCATGTCGGGTTTGCAAAAGCCATCCATCGCATGGAAGCTTGATGCCTTTCACACATTGAAGATTACCTGGCAACAAGCTGTGTCAACGAATCTCTGGATATGGTGATTCATGAAACCCATGGTATGATGTGTAAACACAGCCCCCCTCGCGAATGGAAGTTGCATAGCACAGTAATCATCGCCGGTGATATGATCGATGATTGGTTGGATGATCGGATAATTGAGCCCGAGGAACAAGGAGTGGTTGCCGAGGCTATAAACCCGCCTCCAGTTGAATACGCCTGGCCCAACGGAGCTGGGATCTTTCTTGAACACGAAGCAGCCATATCCATCAATGTCATGAACGCCCCACGCATTGTACTGCATGTGGTTTGATGTAATGGTTTCGTCAATTTGGTATGTGTGAATGAGCATCAACTGACCGCCGTCAGCTGAACGAGCGATAAACCAGCACCCATCGGCTGGTATGATTCCAGGTCCTGGAATCATGAAGGCCAGCGCATTTGCGTCTGCTGCAACAATTCAAATTGGAGACCAAAAGGACAAAAATAAACAATCATGTTCAGAGTATGTGTGGAATTAAGATTATTATACCAGTGAGACATATCATAGACAGAGAATTGCAATGCCGTGGTCATAATCATACCCCAAGTTAAAAAAAATAAGCCAATGGCTTTCATATTCTAGCAACATGTCATGGTTGAAACATCATGTAACAATGAGAGGAAAACAACTATGACAGCGCCTACTCATATTCTACCATAGCACTTACTACTACTATTCTCATAGCAACTCTAAGCAATAACATGCGTTGTTATAAAAATCTAGTAAGCAAGAGTAACATATAGCAATCATGATGTTATGCTCATAATATGTATTCTAACAATCATTAGATGCCAATTGTTCTCATATCAACTCTAACAATAACATGTGTGGTCATAAAAATCTAGGAAATGAGAGGAACATATAGCAATGATGTGGTTATAGACATGCTATGCATTCTAAATTTGTAACAAATGAACAGGCAGTCGTATTCATAAGGTAAAGATGAGATGAGATAGAACAATTACATGACAATAGATTCCACCAGTATAGGCAGCCAATCTCTGCGTCGACTGCGTAAACGATGCTATCGTGCACTATAGCATCAGACAGAAATGTTGCCACAACAGGATTGATGATGAGCCATAACCATGTATGGCGACAGGATTCCAGATAGACTAATCCCATGTTGAACAAGGCAATGAGCTTGTAATCCATGTAGTCTTCTGATGTTGTGTGCACTTCGCAGATTACAACTTTCTGCAAACAGAGGTCGAGCCAAAAGCTTGACGCGTCTCGTGCGTAGTAGGTAGGAGTGTCCGGCGGGCTGCGAGGCTCGATGTCGGCGGTATCCAATGATGGAAGGGTGATCTCTCGCTGGGTGTAGATATCCACGAGACACCACGGACTACCGGTGTGGTGGATGAGGACGATCCAGTTGGCCTTCATGCCCGCCCAGTAGTGGCCGCACATGAAGGACAGGTGGACGGGTAGTGGTAGCATCTCGAGGGGCACCACGGCAACCTCCGTAGGATCGTCAAGTCGGTGTCTGGGCCACCTGCGAGGATCGGGCATCAGCAAGCAGGGTGTCTTGAAAAGAGCCGGCCGGTTGCAGACGAGTAGACGGTACAAAGACACCGAGCATGCGGCCAGACGAACAGTGCTGAGTAGGTCCATACGACTACAGATCTGCTCCAAGAGAACATTGGGGAGGGAATTCCAATTGCGGCTCTGCGTGTCAGTCGGTTCTGCCATTGGGGTTTTCGGTGCCTGCGAGCCAGCGGGGAAGTGGATTCGGGCGGGCGAGCGAAGAAGCTTCTCCTCGTGTGGCCGAGCAGTGAGCGGGGGGAAATGGTATGCGCGAGCTACCAAGGAAGATGGCGCGGGCGGGCGAGTAGTGAGCGGGGGTAAATGGTGTGCGACCGACGATGGGGAAGAGAGGAGGAAGAAGAAGAGAGGAGGAAGAAGAGTGGAAGACGGGGAAGAAAGTGCATTAAATCTCAATTCTACTAGTACTACTACCAGGATATAGGCACCGTCCTCCGGAGTGTAAATAGTTACACTGATGACATGTGGGTCTACCACAAGAGGGCCCATATGTCAGTTAATGGAGGACACAGGTGCGTAGGCGTATTTACGGAAGGGTGCTCTACTGGCAAACATGATGGCAGTACTGGGTAAGGCTGATTTAGTAACACCAACACGCTGGTTCAGCTTATTAATTACGTGTCCCATCTGCTGCAGCGTGTATTGTCACTTCACTACGAAGAGTAGTTGAATAGTTCTCTCTGACCGAGATGGGGAATGATGGATCGTGAGGATTACCTCTCTACAGTATCCCTATGCCTCTACGCTCACTTCACTCATTTTGCTCCGTACCTAGTCACTTGTTGAAATCTGTAGAAAGATAAATACTTCATATTTGGGAACAGAGGGAGGCTTTTACTCCGTACTGGAGTATTTGGGAATAGAGGGAGTATCACCATATGGAGGGAACAGAGGAAGTTTGAAATATGAACATGTCAATGGGAGGGAGTAAGCCCCATGCATGCATGCATGCATGCAACATGCAACACTCACACGTACTCCACATGGACGCATGCAACACTCACGCACCCATGCGGCACACATCACACGACGCAACACACACGCTCATGCTCAAGTGCTCAACCTACTCCCTACGTCCGTGAAAGACTGTACATTTAGAGATTTACACATTGACCAGGGTATAATTAACGCCCAAAAGTAGCAGACTTATGTGTGCATGCGACCATTGACATAAGAAGATTAAATGAAGGCCGTTCCATGCTGTAATTAAGGATAGACATGTAGCTTATACCTACATCACAAGTTGGTGCATTAGTCAATCAATATCGACTTAGATTAAAGGCTAAATGCATTGGAAGTGTAGATGTACATCATGTACTACAACACTCTTTGTTTTATAGCCGATGTACACTCTTTGTTGGAAGGCCGAGGGAGGACACGTGCATGCACTCACATACACAGCCAGGGCGGTTCGGGCGCAAGGGTTGGACTCGTGTGGCGCTTGCGTAAAGTTTTGTTTAACTGATTTCTTTGCTCCGCCACCTGACAGGTGGGATCCAGAAACCAGGTGAAAATTTAACCAGTCAACAAAGTGCCACGTCGACTATGTGGCCGGTCAGTAGGGTGCAATACGGTGCTCTACGATGAGCTAGTGATCGTATAATCGACGCAAAACTATATATAGTGACCGTAAAGAGCATATTGTTACATACGTTGACCGCCAGTGTATTTTTCTCATTTCAAATTAAGCCATATTAATCGGAAAGGACGCAGTATGGACTACTACTAGTACTAGTACTGCTTTGATGTGTCCCGTCAACTCGCCGAACGAGGAGAAGCTTGCTTACTACGCCTCTCCCTCGCCCATGCGCGCGGTGGTTCGTAGGACGAGGAGAGGGTTTTGACTACAACGCCCTCTCCCTCTTCCTCTCCCTTATCCTCGCCCTCGCTGTGGACGCGCAGTGGTTCAATCGGTGTCAGATTGCCAGACGCATATTGTACTGTAGTATCATCATTGTTGGATCTTCTGAAGAGGCAAAGAGGCAAGTGCAAGGTTCACACGAGTACGAATTGTTCAACCTCCCGAAGAGGCAAAGAGCCAAGCACAAGGTTTTATAGGAGTTGTCGTCCTAGTAGGAGTGTACTACAACTATAGCGAACAATGCTACTGTATGATGCCGCCACATCACGTATATCCAAAGCTGTGCCACCTTTTTTCTCAAAGAGCGTGTTGGAGCCCGTGCAACAACCACACAAGTTGCACGTACACATAACACATTTACTAGTAATAAATTCTAAAGGACAAATGCCAGTATGCCACACAAGTTCATCTCCAATTCATGTGATAAATGTGTGCACGACTAGTCTACATATATTCACAGCGCTACCGTTCACAATTACCGTACTCCACGTACACGTTATAGATGGGCTACATGCATGTCCTCCTCCAGGTTCCAGTCCCAGGTGTTCTTCATGGATGGCATGATCCATAGCGGTGGGCAACAGGAATCATTGTCGCAGCTTTCTAGTCCGGTTCCACACGATGGAGATCATCCAAGCTGAAGCGGCATAAATCAGGGATAGCGTGTCCCAGCATGTCGTTCATCCGGCGGTGTGCAATGAAGACACAACCATGCTTCATGAACGGCAGGCCTTCCGTGTCATGCACGGAAGGTGGCATCCGCTTCACAATGGGGTAGCTGTCCCCGGTGAAAAGCGAGTACTCTCCAAGAGTGTTCCTCGGCACCCACGTAGCATCACGGGGGTCGAACTCGGTGCCGTTCATCTGCTACACGCGGCATCCCAGATCTAGACACATGGTGACGTACATAGTCAAGGTCCATGCATAATAATGTTGTGCTCAAATATGGCGGTCAGTAATACTGTGCAGCAAATAGTACTACTCCAGTATAGAGGAAGTAAAATAACCGGCTTATTATATATAGCCACTCTTGGCTACATGGATGAGATGGTAAGACATGGAAAAACAAAAATGGTGGCAGCTAGTGGGTTCAAGTCTTCAAGGGCCCAGCTAACTATACGCGTCCTCCAAGGTAAAAAGTACTCCTAGTACAACAATGAAAGAGAAGGCGAGAGGGTTAAAAATGGAATACCTGGGTAGATGGTGACAGTCCGATCATGGTAGATTGTGTGACCATGTTGCACATCAGTGGTACCATGGGTAACGACTGCTAAGATAGTTGATCCCAATATGCCAAAGTCAGCTACAAGGTTCCAGGTTAGACCGAATCGCGGATCCAAATGCACATCTAGGATCAGCGATCTTATTTTGATCGGGGGGTGACTGGTCCCTGCAAAATAATGGAGTACTGTTAGGGATGCAAATGATGGTTTGTGCATTATGTTTGTAATCTCCCGTACCGTAGGATGGCAACCAGATGAAACAAGTCCCCTGGCTTGTGACCGCGAAGATGCGGCCTAGATGGCGCATGGCGTCTTCGAACGTGTAGGGGTACAAATCTGCCGCCGCCAACATGCGCCAGCCTCTGCCGTTACTGCGTCTTGCATTGATGGCAATCCTTATGTCGAACACCGCGATGAGATAGTAATCGCCGTAGCCGCGTCTCTTTGTCGGCGGGTTCACAATTGCTATCTTCTTCAATCTCATGTAGGCATCATCATACGTATTCAAGCCCAGCCAGTCCAGAAGGCCGATCCCAATGGTGGAGAAGGGGTTTACCAGAACGGCCGCACTCCTGTGGATGTTGTGCAAAATGATGGTGGTATCCGGCCGGAGGTATGCAAGCCAATCTTCGTTGGCACCGACCCAGACCTATATATAAGACGGTGGGCAGCGGAGAAATTGTGGGATGGAAATGGAATAACTAAGTACTACATGATCAAACTCCATTACTGACCTGCTCATCGGACAAAATCCGACTACCTCTCAACGTCGGCAACTCTATCAGAGTCAACGTGCAACCATGGCCAGGGAGCGGTGGACTATTCAAAGGATTGTCCCATAGAAGAACCTTCTCCTCGAGGACGCATGGAAGACCAACAAGCATGGCCTTTTCCCAAACCTGTTTAAGCATCATCTTGAAAAAGTTGGTGCAGGAAGCATCGAGTCTTGTGGCGGTGAGGACATCGGAGCAGCATGCGATTTCTCCCACAGGATCGTCGTCCAAGGTCTCCCAGCCCCGACGAGGAGGAGAACCTCCTGGCAAATCCATGGGAGCAGCGACGAACTGTCTTCTCTTCGGGGGAAGGGGAACTGGCGAGGAGGAGATAAGAGCGTAGTAACCGCAGGGCCTCGTCCCTTCCAACTGTAGATCGTTCCTCAGCGAAGGGGTGAGGCTATTACTATTTACTACTAGTACTAGCATTATGGAACATTATGGGATTGCATTATACTGTAAATAATAGCACTAGAAGAAATTTTTGGCACTAGGTAGTAGTTTTTGGCGTGGATTAAGAAATTTTGGGTATGTTTTTGCCATTTTTTGTACACGCCAACTAGTGTCAAAAAACGTCTTACATTATGTGACGGAGGAGCCCATACTCGTATTGTAGCAGTACCAGTACTACTTTTCTCAACTACGAGTATTAGTGCGATGTACTGTACTTCTAGTCTAGTCTAGTCTAGTCTAGTATAGTGCACTAGTTTTGAACTCTTGAATCTCAGGGCCAAGGAGCTACAGTTGGAAGTGGAGGGTACTACTATTCTATAGAACCATCGCTGTACTATCAATGCATGGGAAGTACACCTGCGTAGTGGCCTAGTGGGTACTCTTGGTGCTATATTCAGCCGCTCCTCTCACGTAGGAGTAGCTGGCCTACTCAGCCGCTCCTCTCACGCACACACTAGCAGCCTGTTTATCAGCGACAGTTACTGCGGTCTGCGGGGCAGAACATTTGAATTATTTGATACAACGAGACTAGGCTTTTCACTTCCATTTGTGGAGGTGTAATGGATCTCGTCGAACTTTGTTAGTAGTTCCTTCTTTATGAATGAGATGAAGCAAAGCTTTTGCCTCCATTTCAAAAAAAACGTCAAGAGGAATTTCTTTTATAGTAGAGCCGATAATGGAGTGAAGTCCATGTGTGCAACGCCACAAGCTACAGAGTACTAGTAGTACAACACTTTACATAGAGTACAGAGCCATATTGCACAGTTCCCAATGCCCCGCCAGGCTTTTCCGGCTCCTTGGGCTTAATTGGGAGGCGCTAGTTTAAATATGCTACAACTAGCTGATGAGGAAGCTGCAAGCGAGGTGTGGCTAGGGCGAGCACGCGAGCCACGGGATGCTGGGAAGGAAAACCCGTTCACGTGGCTAGGCTGTCCAGTGCACCAAGATTGTGGGGCCGCACGTCCGTTTGACTTCAAAACTCAAACTACCCATGTAAAATATTGGCTCGCAGCGAAGTGTAGTACTAGTACTATTTTAAAAAAAGGCCGCCGTGCGTTCGGCCGGGATCGAACCCACAAAACGAGGTATAAACTCCCGCGACCACTAGTAGTACTCGTTGGAGTACAACGCAACCTAGAATCGCCTTTTGTCGCTAGTAGTACGTACATTGTTCCTTACAAGAAACCCCTAATAATGCAAGAAACCACTAAAATGCCAAGAAACTACTACCACTTGCATACGTGGCAGACTTAAGATAAGACTACCTTATCAACCATTGTACATGCTCTTACCAACCAAAATCCTCGAGTGACCTCCTACCTCCAGCCCGTCCACCTAGTCATCCTCGGCCATGGGAAGTAGCTACCGCTGCCGGCAAAAGGCGAGGTCAAAACCGCCGGCGGTGCGGAGCCCATGTTGCGGCAGCCCGGATGCCAGCTCCGTCCGGCGCTTGCGGCCGCTAGCTAGCCAAGATAGCTCTGTCCAGCTACTTGTCTGCAAGGTTTGCTAACTAGATTGGCACGACAGTGCGGCGGCTTGCTTGTGCGCGCCGCGCTCAGGCCAGCCATCTGGCTCGAGCGAAGGCCAACGCGGCGGCTTGCTCGCTCGTGAGTCACGCTCAGGCCAGCCTGCCAACCCGTGCGGAGGCCAGCGCAGCGTCCGGCCCGTCCGACGGAGCGGCGGCCAACTTGCTCATCACCGGCGCCACTGACGAACACGCATCCGTATTGTTTGAAGTAATGTTCAGGAAAAATAATGATTTGAGGGGGAATAACAGGATAGAAGGTCAGATGTGGGTCCCTCGTGTCGACGGTCAAACAAAATGTGTTGGTTTAAGCTGCCTCATCAGCACGGACGTGTGGGCCAACCCAGTCATAAATGGGTTTAAACGAACCTAATCGGTAGGAGTACTAGGTAGTACTAGAAATTTTTGGCGTGGATTAAGAAATTTTGGGTATGTTTTTGCTATTTTTTGTACAATAGATTCTTCCTAGGGCTGGTTGAAAGTGGTAGTTTTTTGTTAAATACTCTACATATTGTAAGTAGGAGTGAAAGTTAAGCTTTAGAAGCCAATAAGCAAGGCTAGTTACATAGTGCATATGTGTACATGATTGAAAGTAAATATCAACCATGAGTGACTAATAACTTGATGGAAAACTCGAAACTATGGAATACTAGAAAAAAATACATGGTTGGAAATACTAGCAATGTTCATGTCCGTTGCAACGAATCATAATTAGAATAATACTTATTCACAAACTTGGTACAAAACACCCTAATTTTGATATACATATGTATATTATGTTTCAATTATAATATATTCCTTGGGCTGTTTTGGTGAGGTCAGAGAGGGATGTGGTTGGTTTTAAGATACTAATTATGGATTTTTCCGCAAATTGGTAGACAAGTGGGATGTTGGTGAGAAAAGGCAACAACTTACCTCACAATCGTTAGATGTAGATCTAATGGTCAGAATGACGGATGGCAGACACACCAGCATCACCAACTTAGTCTTGTGTAGGAGTACTAGCAAGATCCGTGCATTAACGGAACATCAAGATGCATTTTTTTATAAAAATACTTGTTGTGATTGACCCTTGCGGGAGTAATCCCATGTGTAAAAACTAATGATATCTCGAGAAATATGAGATAAGGTGAAGAGGAGTTGGGTGTGGTGGTGGTTGGTGGTCGGACTGAGTGGAGGCATGGGGATTGACGACGCCGGCAGCAGCCACTAGGCCAGTTTGTTCCAGAGGCTTCCTTTCTTAATTGCTCAACAATGAGGTTTGTTGGAGATAAGGATGAACGAGGGAAGGCCTTGTCTGCAAATGTGGAGAGGGGTGCGGGTATCTTTTAGTTTAATTTGCATCCATCAGACATAGATCATACGGTCTATATTGCAAGATGGCACACGTACCATCATCACCAACTCGGTTTTTTATAAAAGAAGAAATATAAGTATGGAGATACAAACGTATTGTCGATACTTGCTTCCATAAACTAGCATCTACATTCTATTCAATGCCTCGGCATGTGGGGCCTTAGCACAATGACTTCTCGGCTATGTAAAACAAAGATTTTCCCGTCGCCGACAAGGAGGGGGTGACGGTGGCGCGCTTTTTGGCTTGCTCTAGTCCTACTAGGTGGTATAAGCACGTGTAGATTTATTCTTTTTCACGTCTTGTGTTCGCCGTACTGACACAACTGTTGATGAGTAGACGGTAAGTTATTCACGGGGAAACCCTTGTTGAGCGTGTTTGCGAGAGAGAGAGAGAGACAGTGTGCGTGTGTGATATGTTAGAGACTGAGGCAATGATAACAGATTCTTTGTGTCTATGTGTGTGGAGGATAAAGAGAGACATGTACATGGGGCTTTGTGTTGTGTAACGTGGAGACACATATACATAATTAGAGAGTGAGTGTGTGAGATACACATGCGGACATGGGGAGAGATGAGGATCCAGATAAATGGGTGTTTGTGCGTGTTTGTGTGTGTTTGTGCACGCGTTTGTGTGTGACAGGGAGAGAGTGTATGTGGAGTAGAGAGACCACTGATGATGTAAACCTAGTATAAGGGAAGGGGAATGGTGTGACATATGTAGTAGCGAGATAACACGGGTGCGGGCGGGGGGAGCAGACTATTTGGAAGAGACATCGAGTGTGTGTGTGGGAGAGGGGTGTGAGAGCGAGAGAAAGAGAGAGCTAGCGACGAGAGAGAGAGAGAGGGGGGGCGAGAGGGGTCATTTGTGTCCATAAATGGCATATAGATAGGGAGACAATGTTGATGTTGTCCGAAATTGGCCTATGAACGGAGACGCAGGGGAAGCGAGTCATCGTGTGTGTGATAGGGACTTCATGAGAGATCTAGAATAGATGGTGTAGAGAACAATGTGCAAAATCGAGAACGATTATACATTAGGGAGCTATGCAAAGAGTCACGACATATATGTATACAGGGAAGGAGCTGGGGCGGGTCCGCATGTGGGAGAGATAGAAAGAGGAGAGTGGTGCACAAGGAGACAAAGTGTGCTTGTTTGTAGTGGGGGTGGTGTGTGAGGTGAGTGCGCGAGAACCACATAACTAGGGAGATAGACGTTTGGGCCGACGTTTTGTGTGTATGGGAAATATACACTCTACATAGTGCGTGTGCTTGGGTAAGAGAGATAGCGGGAAACCTAGAGAGTGAGGGAAGAGGTGTATGCATGCCAGGGAGACAAAGTGATAGAGACCTATGTTGGGGTCCGGACTTTACAAGAGAGAGGGGTGTTAATGTGCTCGTGTGTTGGTGTCTGGGGGAGAGAACGACTTCTCTATGTGTGTGTGTGTGATGGTGGTGGTGGGGGGTGACTTCAGATAAAGAGTGAGGTGTCTATATTTGAGGGACTTTAGCATAATTGAGATATTGTGCACTCATGGTTGATCAATTTGTTTCACAGTTTGTACTATGAGATAACGATACTTTTGAACATGTGTGATATACCTTGATGTACCAGAATTACAAACCTAAGATTGGAATTTTGGAATTCGACTCCATCATTAGCTTTTGTAATTCATTTAAACAGAGGTACATTTTTTAAGCCAGAATTTTGTGATTTCAAATGCATATATCAAACCTAGAGATATACACATATGGGCATGTTCAAACTTTATAATCATTCACTTTATTCATACACATACACATTTTTGCTTTTGTCATCATATTTAGGATAAACACATTTGGAATTTCATTTGAATTCGACCGTATGATGGTATTTGCTTGTAGTAGCTCAATGATCCATATTTGAATTGAATGGACAATCTAAGTTTCGAGTTGGAGACATTGATTTTCAAAACTTGCACTTTTTTTGCATGCAAAACAAACAAATTGTCGGCCATGATATCATAGTCGGCCGTACGAGAGCAGAATACTTATAATTTTAGGCACCAAAAGCTTTCAAACTTTCCGCTCACATCGAAATATCACGCGCCCGAAAGTTTCGCCCTGCGATATTCCTGTTTTACCCCTGCCACATGAACGGAAAAGGGCTGCTTTGGTAACTCCATTGTTTTCCCCTCTTTGCCCCCAACATTCTTCCCTAGAGCCCCTCCCCTTCCCTCCCCGACCCCCCCAACCACGGCAAGCCGCCGAATCTAGTCCTCCGCCGCAGCGGTGGACCTCACACCCCGCCAGATCTACCTTCCGCACCTTGGAACCCCCAACTGCCAACTCACCACTTCACCGGAGCTGCTTCAGCGACTGGCTTGTCCACCGCTCCAGATCTCCTTGACCGCCATCATGGTCCACCGCACCGGATTTGCTTAACCGGCGCCCTCGTCCACCACAGTGTAGGCCCTTCACTGACTCCCTCGTCCGCCCCTTCGCTGGCCCTTCATACAAGCCCTCGTCGTCGGCAACAGATCCGCCTCACGGAAAGCAATCTACAGCGCGCATGCCGAAGCCTTCGTCCACTGCACCGGACCCGCTCCACAGACGCCATATTCAACTCCACCGGCCCTGCTTTACCGACGCTGCAGCCTCATCAGGTTATTTCGATTTGTACTCCTTCGATTTTTCTCTTTATCGTGCAACTGTTCACTTACCACATATGAGCTTTCTTGTATGTCGACAGGCGCCGCAACCGTAGCACCGGAGCCGCTTCAGCGACGGCGACAGCTGGCCCAAACTCAACTGCAACACGAGCACCATCGATGATCCTTAGCTATCAAGTATGACAACGATACCCATACGCCGCCGAGAATCAGGTACTATCATCCAATGGCCGGCGCCTACGTTCACTTTCCTAGCATAAGCACCGCACCTTTGAATTTCTTCAGGGCATCATTCAGTTTTTCATGAGACGCGTTATTCTGCTTGCACCTGTAGGGCCATACTTCTGGCAGTGAACATGTTACATGTGCTAAATTACATACCAGTGCACATCTATATCTATATCTGTACTACTATATAGTGTACCAGTTTTGAGATGGATCCAGAGCATCAATGATAACCGTTGGTCTTCAAAATCCAAGGGCTAAGATCAGCCGGATTCGCCATGAACGGTAGACTGTTATTGCCTCTACTGTGTTCTAGAATATTCACGTGGCCCTTCCAGGAAAAAAAGGCCCATATGCGATGCCTCATGGGCTATATTACTGCTTGAGCGCATGACGACTTGAGCCCAGATAAGAAGGTTTGGGAGGAGAATGGGAAGAAAAAATAATAGAGTAACATACAGTTTTTTAATGAACCTCTAGTTTTTTAGATGTGAATGTATAGTTTTTTGTGTGAATATTAAAAACAATTGTGCGTGGAATTCCATTTATCAAAATCACTCCATTATACTTTTTTCGAGTCACACTCCAAAATCACTCCATTCTTTTAAGACGTGCATTGCACGTGCATACATACTAGTATAGTTAATATGCTTTAGTTTTGTTCTGATGCCACCTATTGGTTCCATCAGACTGGTTAATGTTCTCTATGCTTAATTACACATCAGCAAACTAGCATGTGGTTCCGCTGCTTTTTGTTCATTTTACCCTACATTTTCTAATGCTAGCTATTACATCACTGCTCCGAGCCTCTGTTCATTACTTGTTTGTGTGTTCTTAATCTTCCCAAGTTGCATGACTAATTTGATGCTTATATTAATTATGGAGCTGCCAACCCCATCAAGCAAAATATTTGTTCTTTTGGGGCCGGCACCTCGAACAAGCATAAAAATAGAGGAAAGCAGATATATTGTCGTGTATGCACACACCCTTCTTTCATTAGTTTTGATGAACCATTGATGATCAATTTGGACCAGTGCATGCGATTAAAATTAATTTTACCTAAATAGATGGTGCAGAATAAACTACAACAACTAGATTTGCAACCACGGGATGCTGATGATATTTTCAAAGAACATTGCAACAACAGCTAGGCTTGACAGCAACATATGGTAAGCCAATGTGTTTTAGTACATGTGAAATGTAATGCGAGTGGGCTGCTTTCTTGGCTTGTGCCCTCAACGTGTAATCCTACCGAATTACAAATAGTTCAGTTGTCTGCTTTGCTGTATTGCTTGATTCGAATGCTTGTTTGTTGTTACGCTATACCTGATTTGGACAATATGTCAGCAGTGCCTGTTGTACTATCGTAAAGAAATGCATGCCTATTTCATTTGAGTCCTTAACTTTCCTCTCAACTTCATCACAAGACTGTCTTCGTAGTTTATATGAGGCCACACTGTTAATTGCTTTCTCAGATTATTTCAAGTGCTTAGATGCCTTGGCAACTTAAATATAGCGGTTGTACACTCCCTTTCAACTAGAGATGTCAAGTGGGTCCCGTTTAATCCCGATTAAAGTCCACTAGTGGTATGATAGTTCAGAAGAGTTTTTGTTTTTTGAGGAAAATGAACTAGGGAGGTAGCAAAAACTAACTAGATGGGACTGGCGGATGTCGTTTATTTGCCACTTACATCCCTAGTTTCATCTTACCATTTTAATTTCTTTTCGGTTGATGCTGCTTCAAACCATTCAAATATAGTTTGCCATGCTCGGCAATAATTCGTCCATCGTTTACCATGTAAGCTTACTGCCTGGATCATACGATAACTATCTCTTACTTATGTCCAGCGGAAACCTTTCAGGATGCCGTTCACACTAGGACACAATGTACAACCCCATAATCTATTGGTGGAAGCAGTGCGCCATCCATGTTACCAGATGATAGCAGTTTAGAGGAAACCCCGCCGGAGAGCAGTCTGAGCATAGATATTATAGTGCTTGAGGCTCTACTAGAGGCAGAAAGAGATGGTGTGGCTGCCATGAATGAGGTAATCTTTATCTTGAGGCTGGAAATTACTGAATTAGCGGCACACATTATGCAAGCAACACAAGAATTGGAGGAAGTAAGAATGTTGCATTTGAAGACGGAGGAGGTTCTGCTGTTTCTGCTATCTGAAGCCCAAGGTAATCCCTGTTCTTCTTTAGATTCCAGTAGAAATTGTCATTAGATTATTATACTTGCATGTTGTGTCATGTCTCTGAATGGATTATGTTGCAAGACCCCCTATGTTGTCCGGAATTCCATGTTGTCCATGTGTTGTAATGATCCGAATTTTTTAGGCGAGGTAATCCTCAGTACTTGTATGATTGACATAAGGTGAACTGTTTTTCGTGTGAGCATATTGTATTGGATGAAATAATTGTTTGAATCAGAGTGTATCCAACCTACTGAATTCGAAGATCACGACATTTCTAAATCATAATCATATATAAAGGTGGAATAAATCTTTGTTGTGGTGTTGAAGAAATAAATAACAAAACATATAATTATCTGTGGATATTCGTAATCGAATACAAATTGGATTTGAATTTAGTTTGCCAGGTCCCAGGGGAAACGTGAATGCTAATTCTCCCAAGTTTTGAATGAAGCGGCTAAACACCCACTATAATTTGTGGGCTTCCCGAAGCAAGTGTTTGCGAGATGGAAATTACTGTCTACCCCTGACACTGAGTACATCCTTATCGACCAGATTTACACTGCTGTTAATAGGGGTAGACTAGTAACTTCAATCAGACGTGACATGACAGCCTCTGAGCCCATTCAGACATGGTGGGCGCCAAACGTGGGTGGCAAAACACATTTGATTCAAGCTCGTCCGAAAGACATGTGTCTCTTCCTCCATTTCCCCATTCATACACGGTGGGCGGCAAAACAAACTCTCCTCGTTCGAAATCTATGAAGGCTAATATTTTAAATAGGGGCAGATGTGTAACTTCCATCAGACGTGACACAACCGCCCTACCTGTCAGCCCTGTTCATACACCGTGGGCACCAACCGTGGGCGGCAAAACACCCTCTCCTCGCCCGAAATAGTTACCAGCAAATATTTGGGAGATGCGAGATTACCGTCCTATCCCCAACCGACGCGATGTCCGAAATTTTAAACGGGGGATAAGTTCGTAACTTTCCCCCATTTCAGAGAAGCGCGTCCCAAAGTTTGAGATCCCCCCTCCCCTCCATTTCCCCATTCATACACCGTCGGCGGCACAACAACCTCCGCACTGCAGCCAGCCTCCTCCGTCCGCCACCCCATCCTCGACCTTGCCGGAGCCGCTACCCCTACCCCGTCGTCCACTGCAAGAGATGGACGTCTCTCATCCACGATGCTGGACCAGGATCCTTTCATCTCCTCCTCTCGCTTCATTGGCACCGTCGTCCACCTTGCCGTTGCCGCTCCTACGACCGCCTCGTCCACGGCAACATGATATATCCCCCAACCCGGCCGTCTGCCGTCTAAAGTCTTCTTCCCCGCCGCCGATAGCCATCGCACCCGCAGCACCCTCAACATATCAGCATAGGCCTACACGGCGTCGCAAGAGAGGTAGTACTCTTCCATATGTGCTTAAGTTATTGATCTCACCCGAAAAATAGATCGTAATTTGTTTACTGTACTTTTCTTGTCCGTACCAAATCGTAGTGGCTAGTTGAAAGCAAACATTGGTTGCGAAGTAGCTTTGTCCGGTTTGCACCTTCAGATTCACCATGGCACGGGCACTATACTCGTAAAGCTTATGGTTTCCCCCCTTTATATTCACTACCATCATCGTAGGTGCTTTGTGTCGTGCTAGCACTGCTCCTCAAGACCTCAACCCAAAGCTTACGTGTTGAACTATGAATCTGATATGATGCTCATATCACTAAAACAGAGAATGTTTAATTGGTCACCAAATGTTCCTATATTCGTTTCGAAAACCATGTGCGCCACCCACTGGTCCAGCTAGTTTCACTTTCCTGATTTTTCTCTTGATGCTTAGGGTTTTCCCCTTTTATCTACTCTACTATGATCTGCGTAGGTGCTTTCTGTCGTACTAGCATTACTCCACCCTTCAAGCTAAACAACACAACACTCAGAATTCGAAAGCTTAGTTGTTCAAATATGATTGTGATATGATACTGATATTAGTTAACCGACACATTTAATTGGTTAGCTAAAGGTCCCACTTGAGTTTCCAAATGCATGTCGCGACATATAGAGAGACAGTATAATTGCATTTCTTTATCACTTGTTGACCATACTTTCTTGTCCATATCAAATCTTAGTTGTTATTTCAAAGCAAACATCGGTTGCTAACTACCCTTTGCGCGGTTTGCAGCTTCAGATCTGCCATCCCACTGCGACGGTCAACACTGTACTCATCATGCTTATGTTTTCCCCATTTTATGTTGACCACAATAAGCCTACGTGGTTCGTGTTGTAATAGCACTGCTCCACCCATCGAGCTAAACAAGCTTAGTTGTACAAATTCATATCTGATATTATTGCTGATATTAGTAAAACTGAGAGATGTTTAATTGGTGATCTAAATGTTCCTACTTTAGTTTCGAAATGCATGTGAGCCACATATTGAGAGACCGGAAAGAATAGCATTTCTCTGTGCGCTCTGGTTCATCATGGGTGCCAACCGACATTGTATTGAAAGACTTGTAATATCTTCAATCTGCTTGCTCTTCTGCTCTTCTTTAAGATGATACTCTTCTCTTGCGGTCAACTGGTCAGGTCGAGTTGTTCTCCCTTAGTATATTTTGAATCTGTCAGGTCAGGTCGACTTGTTCTTCTTTACTATATGTTGAAGCTATCATCTGCGAAATGTCATCACTTCTGGAGCTCTCATATTTTGAGTAGTAGGCCACATTATATTAATGTACACAACAATTTACAGCATGCATGGCATCTTTTAAAAGAATTACAGAGATAGCACAAAGGGGTTTACAGGGAGGCAGTATTGGATTAGAATCACTTCTGCATTACAAAGAAAATCTCACTTGTTTTTATGTTTTCATGCATGTCAGATATTGAACATTATCAAAATGAATATGAGAATGGGCGCACGAGAGGAATATTGCGGAATGATCCACTGGCTAACAAACTTGGCATGGTGGAGGATGGCCTATCTTATTCACCCATCAAGGTGCTTGCTCTAGCTTTGCAAAGTTGTATTGGTCGCACATATTTTGCATCTGACCTCTTGCATTACTTCTACTTTGTTACACCATTGGCTTAGTTTAAGCATCATATATGATTATATGCCATACCTATCCATTTTTTGTACTTATTCCATGTGTCGTCACACTATGTTTTTCCAGTCAAATGTTGTTCTTTCGTAATAGATGTCCAAAAGGAAGAGGGTGAATGCAGATCCTCAAGGAGTACAAACTATGTATTTGGAAAAGGTAGTGATACATGTTAAATCAGATAGATCAGCAGCCACAGAAAACACAGGCCCAACTGTACCACACTTTACCCCTACTCCAGTGGCCAAACCCCTATTAGAACTGCTGGGAGCCCAGCGTCAGGTACTGTCTATGATATCAATTCAAAATTTGAACTCCTAAATTTCTGCTTGTGCCTTACCTTATCTCTTGTATGAAAAGTAATTTCAGATGAATCTCCTTGCTCAAAGGATCATGCGATCTCAAAACAATAATGGGCTCTGCATTGCTCTCGTCAGTACCTCTCTCCCTTTTGCCTTGTAACGCTGTACTTAATTAATTGCTATTTGATTATGTATCATCAGTCTACACCTGAGCTTCATTATCCTCTGTTTCTTCCAATATTATTTGATTTATATTTACTCTTTGCAAAATGTAGAATAATGGCAACACTTATAAAGAATTTTCTTTGGGGAATTTATTGAATTATCCTTCCATCAACATGGAGAAGGGCTTTGTCCGGCCCGTGTTAACATGTAATGTAAGTTCATCCTTCTCAAGCCTTCAAACTTTGTTCTAGTATAGATTTGGATAAGCATCATTTCCTCCACTGCTGTTTGCTTTGCTGTTTACATCTGATTGGATGTTTGCAACAACTACCAATTTCAAATTGTAGTTGTAAAAACATGTTCCTTATGCAGAACAGATCCATTTATTTGCTTATATAATTGTGAAACCTGTTACGTGTCTCCTTGTTTCTCTTTCAGAGTCGTATCTCTTACGCCAGGCAGAACTTTAGGGAAGATAGTGAGCCAAACCATCTTGTGGACAGCGAGATGACCCCAAGGTCCTGTCTTGATGAAGACAGTGAGTTGAAGCTACTCACCAGCAGGTGTGAGACAACCTCTATGCAGTCGCTGCCTCAATCAGTTCGACTTCTTCAGTCTCAACTTAAAGCGGAAAGGCTTGCTTCAGCTCAGCTCCGACTTGAAGTCAAAGATGCAATGAAGATGTCAAAGGACTGTCGTGCGCACCATCAAGCCTTAAATCTAGTGTTGATGCATCTATCATTGACACAACTGAGGTCTACTCAGCTTCTTCAGCTGTTTGGGGGGCCCTTCCAGGCCAGGCCTAGTGCCTTCTGAAGTGCTCTCATTTTTGTATATTCTTTTGTCAGCGCGTTTATTTGCACTGGTGGCGAACTTTGATGCCCAGTGGATGTAATATGTGATAGCCGTGATAGCCTAGCGTAAGTTGCTTGCTTATTTATTTCCTTGCTGTCTTGTTTATTTGTTTGCTTGTAGTCATTGCAGTTCTTTTTCCGTGGTTTGCTAGTGCCTACAATAACCTATTTTTTAAAACTAGGCTACAATAACCATGGGTTAATATTTACTGTAGTGACACTGGGCTTCCTACGGGCCGTAGAAACAGTGGGCCTTCTACGGGCCGTAGAAACAATGGGCCTTCTAAGGGCCATAGAAACAATGGGCTTTCTACGGGCCGTATCATCAATGGGCCTTATACGGGCAGTATGATAACATGGGCCAGAAACAGGCCACATTATGGCCGTAACGGGCTAGAGTTGGAATCGTCCGTTCATGGGCCGACCATAACGGGCCATCAATAGGCCGTATTTCATGACGCTATGAAAACGGCCCAACGTATTAACGGACCATAAACGGGCCGACTGTAACCACGGGCTGAATTTGGCCCACAAGCAGAAAATGACAGTAACGGGTCGTAACTAAACAAATGATGGAAATGAGGCCAAGAATAAATGGGCTCCGAGAAGGCTGAAAGATAACATGGGCTGGAAACGGCCCAACAGAATAACAGGCCGTTGATGGGTATAAAGTGATACATTGTTCATTACGGGCTAGTTTCACCACGGGCCGTTAATGGGTGTAAAGTGATACACTGTTCATTACGGTCCAGTTTCACCATGGGCCGTTAATGGGTGTAAAGTGATACACTGTTCATTATGGGCCAGTTTCACCACGGGCCGTTAATAGGCCAAGAGTTACATAGGGCCTCATATGGGCCGAAAGACGTCATGGGCCATACATGGGCCCGAAGTGAAAACGGGCTGGAATCATATTGGGTGGCCCAAATGACGCTACTGGGCCTAATTCAGATAGGGCGTAACGGGCCTTGGGTTAGCAGGCTGTAAATGGGCTATATGCGAACAGGCCTTTAACAGACTTTCCATGGGCCGGCCCGCCACATTTTGACCAAGTCAAACGGGCTGGCCTTTTCACAGGAATGGGCCTCTGTTGGGCCATGCCACGTGTCGATGTATCATAGGCGCCTTCCGTCCAATGAGTGGATGACATCTGTCTCAGCGATGAGCAGACACGTGTTTCCTCCAGCCAATGATGATTTTACATGTGGAAAATCCCCATTGGTCGGGGCTGTTAACGGGTTATCGGATCCAAAACCCGACCCGATAGCTTAACGGCGTTCCGTTACGGTGGATGCCACGTGTTGGTCACCCTTGATGAAAGCAGTTCTGTGACGCGTGATTTATCATCATGGAAGTGGACACTTCTGTGATGATAATTTTGGTAATGTCACGGAACACTTCTACGACAGCACAGGTATGAGTATCTTGATTCTGTCATAAATTTGTCATGGATGTACATGCATGACAAAAAACGCGACCTACTGTGACAAACACGTATCATCACGGAAGTGTATTTTTTTGTAGTGAGAGCTGCCGCCCTTCCTCTTCGAAGATGCACCTTTGGAGCACTCCGGTTGCACTTTTCTTATAGAGTTCTCCTTCATGGACTTTGTAAGCTTTAGAACGCCGGACGATGCAGTGTGCTTCATTTTGATCTTCGGGGAGCTCCTGCCTATTTAGGTAGGCCAAGAAAGGCTCAGTCCATGGGGCGATGACGGCCATTATTTCGTGGGCTGACGATGTTATTTCGGTGGTAGAGCCTCCGATTATGTCTGATAGTTCGGAATCTGGGGATGTATTTGGATCCGTGCTGGTATTGCCGGACTCCCCTTCCCATACTACGGATGGCTTGGACAGCCTTTCCAGGAATATGTTAGGTGGGACAGGGTCGCGTTTAGCGCCGATGCCGGCAAGGACATCTGCCGCTTGATTGTTTTCTCGAGCTACATGGTGAAATTCGAGCCCCTCGAACCGAGCTGACATTTTAAGGACGGCATTATGGTAGGCCGCCATTTTCAGATTATTGGCATCAAAGTCTCCATTTATTTGTAATATTGTGAGGTTTGAATCCCCGCGCACCTCTAGGCGTTGAATGCCCATAGAGACTGCCATCCGAAGACCATGCAACAGAGCCTCATATTCGGCTGCATTGTTGGAGTATGTGTATAATATTTGGAGGACGTACTGGACCATGTCTCCGGTGGGAGACGTCAGGACTACGCGTGCTCCCAATCCGGCCAGCATTTTAGAGCCGTCGAAGTGCATGATCCAGTTAGAGTACGCGCCGTACTCTTTAGGGAGTTCGGCCTCCGTCCATTCGGCGACAAAGTCAGCTAATACTTGCGACTTGATAGCCCGCGGAGGCTTGTATGTCATGTCGAACGGAAGGAGCTCGATGGCCCATTTAGCGATCCGGCCTGTGGCAGCGGGGTTATTTATTATATCGTTTAGTGGTACTTCGGAGGCCACCGAAATTGGACACTCTTGAAAGTAGTGTCGTAGCTTTCGGGATGCGATGAAGACCGCGTAAGCTATTTTTTGATAGTGTGGGTATTGGGATTTGCATGGGATGAGGACCGTGGATACGTAATAAACCGGCCTCTGTAGTGGGAATTTGTATCCGTCAACCTCTCGTTCGACGACGAGTACTACGCTTACAACTTGATGTGTTGCATCTATGTACAACAGCATAGGTTCGCCGATATTTGGCACTGTTAGGACTGGATTAATGGCCAACAAGGTCTTTATTTCATCGAGTATGGCCGCGGCTGCATATGTCCACACAAAGTGTTCGGTGCTCCGAAGAAGGCGGTAAAGAGGTAATGCCTTTTCTCCTAACCTGGAGATAAAGCGGCTCAAAGCAGCCACGCATCCAGCTAGTTTCTGGATGTGTTTGAGGTATGTTGGTATAGCCAGCTATGACAAAGCTCGGATTTTTGCCGGATTAGCTTCGATTCCTCTATTGGAAACGATGAAGCCTAGCAGTTTTCCAGAGGGGAAGCCGAAAACGCATTTCTCTGGATTCAGCTTGATGTCATATGTTCGAAGGTTGTCGAACGTAAGCCTCAAGTCATCTATTAGGGTTTCAACGTGTCTTGTTTTAATGACTACGTCGTCCACGTATGCCTCCACTGTTTTGCCGATTTGCTTTTCCAGGCATGTTTGAATCATGAGTTGATAGGTTGTGCCGGCATTCTTAAGCTCGAAAGGCATAGTGTTGAAGCAGAAAGGGCCATATGGCGTTATGAAAGTTGTTGCAGCTTGGTCGGACTCTGCCATCTTTATTTGATGGTATCCAGAGTATGCGTCGAGGAAACACAACGAGTCGTGTCCTGCTGTGGCATCGATGATTTGATCGATCCGAGGGAGGGGAAAGGGATCGTTGGGGCAAGCCTTGTTGAGGTCTTTGAAGTCAACGTACAGGCGCCAGGATTTGTCCTTCTTTGGTACCATTACCAAGTTCGCCAGCCAATCTGGATGTTTGATATCTTTGATGAATCTGGCCTCAACTAGCTTGGCTAGCTCCTCCCCCATGGCTTGTCGTTTGGGCTCTGAAAATCGCCTTAGGGTCTGTTTAACAGGTTTGTATCCCTTTAATATGTTGAGGCTATGTTCGGCCAATTCGCGCGGGATGCCCTGCATGTCCAATGGGTGCCAGGCGAAAATGTCCCAATTCTCGCGTAAGAAGTCTCGCAGTGCGGCATCCATAGCGGGGCTCAACTGTGTCCCGATGGAAGATGTCTTCGTGGGGTCCATTGGGTGGACTTGGAATTTGACTATCTCATCTATGGGTTTAAATGAGGTGGACTTGGGTCGCTTGTCGAGTATCATGTCGTCCCTGTCCATGGTGGCGCACAGTGTTGGTAATTCTTCTCCTGCTAGGGCTTGGGACAGTGCTTCCAAGGCTAGCGTTGTGTTTTTATTTTCAGCGTGGAGTGCGACGTCCGGATCACTAGCTAGAGTGATAATTCCATTGGGTCCGGGCATTTTAAGCTTCATGTACCCGTAATGGGGTATAGCTTGAAAGCTTGCAAACGCGTCCCGCCCTAGAAGGGCGTGGTATCCGCTGCTGAAAGGAGCCACTTGGAATGTGATTTCTTCGGACCTGTAATTCTCTAGGGTGCCGAATACCACATCGAGTGTGATTTTCCCCGCACACCGTGCTTCCCAACTAGGGATAATTCCCTTAAAGGTTGTGCCGCTTTGTTCAATGCGGCTTTTGTCAATTTCCATCTTCTTGGGTGTTTCTTCATAGATCAAGTTCAATCCGCTTCCACCGTCCATGAGTACTTTAGTGAGCCGAAAGTCGTCCACTATTGGGCTAAGGACCAGAGCGGCTGGTGCCTGGATGGTCTGGAATTGGGGTTTGTCACTGGCATTGAAAGTTATAGCAGTGTCATTCCACGGATTTATTTTTTCCACATGGCAGATTTCAGCGGAGCTTCGATGAGCTCGCTTGAGCCTATTGTTTGAGGCGAAGGTCTCGAAGACTGTTAGTACTGTATGGTGTTCCTTGGCGGGATGTTGTTCTGTTTTATGGCTCTCGAGGAGATCCTCGCCACTTTTTGCTACCTGCCGGAGTATCCAACATGCCCTAAGGCTATGGGTTGGTGTTGCATCCGGCGTACTATGAAGCTTACACGGCCCATTGAGCCATTCTTCCAATACGGTTCCACGCCCTGGGGAATTGAATTGGTCGACTTGCGAGAGTTCGGCCGTTTAGTTCGGACAAAGGTTCTGGTGAGGGTCGTACTATCCCAAAATTCTGTTTGGGTCTTCCAGGCGCTTTCCATCGCACAGTACTTCTGTGCTATGGTTGCTAAGTCCGCAAAGTGTACCATGTCACGGTGACTTATAGCATTAAGGAGTCCTTTGTTCGTGTAGTTTTTGCAGAAAAGTGAGACTACGTCCTCCTTGTGGCAGTCCTCGACCTTGTTAAGCGCAAGGAGGAATCTGGTCCAGTAATGGTGTACCGTCTCCAGGGGCTCTTGCCTGATGCAGGAGAGACGGTTTAAGTCCGAGCGGGTGTCATTGGCTGAATCCGGATTTTGATCCGATCTAACACCCGGGGGCATGGAAGGTTCCGAGACCGACAGTTCGGGATCTGGAGTATCACCCAACCTCTTCGGCCCGATGCCCGATTCTAAGTCCGGGACCTGGGTCATGTCTTCCTTTGAGTAGGTGTTCGGATTACTGAGTTTGGTAATCCGGATATAATTCATCCTCAGAGTTGAGGGGCGACCCGTGTGTGGTTGCTCCACTACCGCTATCTCATGGGTGGCCGGCGGGGATCTAATGTCCCTTTGGTCGGGTTTAAGCCCAATCCGGTCATAGTCCGTAGCGACTCCCAAAGCGGCAATGCGATCCAAGAGCTCATTAAGAGAGGACAGCTCTATCGGATCCCTCTATTCGGCAAGCTCCGAATTGATACGAAGGTTATGCGTGATGACCCGAGAGGCCATCATTGGCGCGGCAGCCAACGGGGCTGCAATAATGAAGCCGCCAAGTCGGAGAAGCTGGCCTACAGCCAGCGCTCCTCTAGAGACGATGTCGTCCTTGACAATGAGACGAGCCATCAAGCCTTGCAGCGACGACACAGAGGAACTCTCGATGAAAGCACCAATGTCGGTGTCAAAACCGGTGGATCTCGGGTAGGGGTCCCGATCTGTGCGTCTTAGGCTGATGGTAACAGGAAGCAAGGGACACAATGTTTACCCAGGTTCAGGCCCTCTCGATGGAGGTAAAACCCTACTTCCTTCTTGATTAATATTGAAGATATGAGTAGTAAAAGAGTAGATCTACCACGAGATCGTAGAGGCTAAACCCTAAGAGCTAGCCTATGATGGTATGATTGTAATTGTGATCGGCCTTCTAAGGACCAACCCCTCCAGTTTATATATACACCGGAGAGGGCTAGGGTTTACATGGAGTCGGTTACAAGGAAGGAAACATCATATCCAGATCGCCAAGCTTGTCTTCCACGCAAAGGATAGTCCCCTCCGGACACGGGCCGGAGTCTTGCGTCTTGTATCTTCACGCTTTAATATTCCGGATGATGTATATAGTCTGGCTGTCCGGATACCCCCTAATCCAGGACTCCCTCACCGGGTGAGAGAGGCCGGCGAGGGCCGCCATCCTGGTCTTGCTGGGGTAAGTTTCTTCTTCATGCATCCAAGTAGTCGAGTCGGCTGCGTCTTTCTGCTCATTTCGTTTTTCCTACAGGTCGCCGATCGCGCTGGCGAGGGCGGCGGCTGATGCCGTGGCCGCTGAGGAGGTCGCATTCTGGAGGAGCCGGTCCGGCCCTATTGACCAGGACGACGAGGGGGAGCCGGCACACCCGGACCTCGTCCTGGACCCGTTCGACGCCGAAGGCCTGGCCTGGCGGGACAGGAACAGGGCCGAGGCGGAGCTGGAGGCGGCATCGGTCCGAGCCTGGACCGACGCTGCGGCGGTATGGGCACGAGCCGGCGAGGAGCCAGCATGGCACGAGATGCCGGAGGGCACGATGGTGGCGGCGACGGTCTTCGATCCGTCGTTGGTGAGGGAGAGCTGACGTGGTGGTCCACGACCAGGAGGTCATGGAGGTGGAGGATGACACCCCGCCGCGGGTCGACGCTGTCGGGCGGGCGGGGTTTGACGGAGGCGTCGGCGACGCCATCTTGGAGGAGGCGCCGCAGGCTACCCCGGCTGCCGAGTCGGTGGTGGTGTCGTCGGGTGTCCCAGCGACCAGTTCCTTGGTGATGCCGGAGGGGACGCCGGAGGAGGTGCTGGCCGCATTGGGAGCGGCCAGCGGGGAGCATGCCCTGGTGCCCCGGCTGGGGGGTGGGGGCATCGGGCCGCCGTGTCACAGCCGGCGCGGAGCGGGGGCGCCGTGGTTTTCGGGCCCCAGACCCAGTAGGAGGCGGAGATGGACGCCGTCTTCCGCCGCCTTCGCGGGCGGACGGATCGGCTTGAGGCCTTCGCCCAGGCCGAGGTGGAGCGGACGCGGGATCTGGAGCGCGCCCTGCTGGTAAGCTTTTTCCTATATCTTCTTCTTTGTGGGGGCGCGCTAGCGCACCCACTGGGTGTAGCCCCCGAGGTCTGGGCCAACTACATAGCAGTTGGGTCGAATCTTTAGAATGTTGTCTTTGTTCTGATCGCTGCCTTTTTTCAGCAACTCGACGCCTACCGGGTTAGCGCCTTCAACCACCTCATGGGCAAATATCGGGAGCTCAAGGAGCAGCTCGTCACCAAGGAGGAGGAGCTCCACGTCTTCGCAGGTATCTTCATGCTCTTTTCTAGTGGGGGCGCGCTAGCACACCCACTGGGTGTAGCCCCCGAGATTCGGGCCAACTGTCTAACAATTGGGCCAAATCTTAAGTTTTGCTCTTCTTTTTCCTTTTCAGAATCTTCTTTTTTGCAGTCGAGGTGTTGACCCGGCAGACCCGTCTGCTCCGGGCCGGTTATCACTACGACCGGCTTGTTGCCGACACTGACCGTCTTGGTGCCGAGGTGGCGCAGGCAAGGGCAGAGGCGGCGGCGGCCCGGCGATCGCTCGATGCGGCCAACCAGCTGCGGGAGCAGCTAGCGGTCCACAATAGCTGGCTCGAGGCCGAGGTGGAGCTCCTCAAGGCAGAGGCCGCCAAGGTGGTGGAGGCGCAGCGGGCCCTGGCCGAGGTGGACCAGCAGTCCGGCAGGCTGGTCGACGACAAGGGCCAGCTTCAGGCCGAGGTGGAGCGGCTGAAGGGGCAGGTCACCGCGGCGGAGGGAGCCCGGCAGGACGAGGCCCACCATCGCGAGGCGTCCGAGAAGGCGACCGAGGACAAGGACGGCGAGCTGAAGGCAACCCTTACAAAGGTGACCGACTTGGAGAGGGCGCTCTAGGAGCGCGACCGCACCATTGATTGGGAGCGGCGTGGTATGTTGCGCGAAGCACAGCACCTGGAAGAATCCTTCTCCAGTAAGTGCTTTTCTTGAGTTTCGCCAGGTTCGGATCCGGTTTTTTGTCCGTGTTGTCCTTTCGTCTGACTTGCTTTGTTTTCTAACAGGGGCCTTCCCGGAGACGCATCAGCTGGCGGAAGAGGCCGTCCGCTTCTAGCGCGACCCGTTGGGGGCTGTTGGTTCCGGCACCGATCCGCAGGTGGCGTGGTCCTTCTCGGAAATCATGACCGCCGCCGAGGCCCATCTGCGGGTCCTTGGTGGCCAGATGGGGCGGTTGTCCCAGGCCGGCACGGTGATGACGGCGGCGCTCTGGTCGGGCTTGGCTGTGCCGAGCAGCTTTACGTGGCTGGCGCACTGGGTGGAGATGGGACCGGACCGGCTTCACGACTGGCGCGTCTCTGCCGCTCGTGCTAGTGCCGAGATGGCGCTCTGGTTTGCGCTGTCTTGGCACCTGGACCTGCAGCTGGATGTGCTGATGGGCCAGTGGGCCGGCTCGGAGCAGCAGCTGCAGGAGCAGGCCGGCCGGATCGCTTCCCGGGCCAGCTACATCGCCGAGTTTGCCTTCCACGACGAGTTCCACCCAGAGCGGGCGGAAGATGGCGGAGTCGTGGCCGGTGACGACTACGGCCTGCTTCTTCAAGACCCAGAGGGCAGCTCCAAGGAGACGGGAATCTACCGCGATGGGGTGCCGAGGAGGACACCGGTACCTTGCTGGACCCGGAGGCCGCGAGGAGAGAGTCGTCGATGTCGCGGCCCGGTGCTGGAGATGCCTGAGATGACTTGGTAGAATTTGTTAGGTAGTAGGTCCACCCACCCACTGGGGGTTGCTTGGTGTCATGAACTCTGGCCATGGGCCTTTAACTATTTATGTGATGTGTATATGTCGTGAGTGTTTTTTGCTCTTTGCTTTTCGTTTTTGAACCAATTTCCTGTGCTTTTCCTTTCTCAAACCTCCCCCCCCCCCCCGCCAGTCAGACGACCGAGGCTCCGGTCCGTGACAAGGAGTTCGGCTCTGTGAAAGGAGAGCGCAATATGTAGGTTTTCAAAATGTTGAGCGCGAGCGAAACACCCACTGGGCCGGCTGGTGGCAACCCGGCGGAGCCGGTTGGCGAGCAGCCGGTCGTGCTACTATATTTTAAAGTGACGGGCTAGGTTGATCGACCCAGCAGCCTTTGGACTTGGAATGTGAAACGTGTCGGAGCTCTGGCCCATTGTGCTTTCCAGCCAACAACCAAAGCCGGGTCTGTGGCTTACGGTGAAGTTGGGGGCCGCGGCGTCCTTTGCTTATCAGGAATCACCAAGGAAGGCGGCGGGTGGCGACCGAGCCGGCCAGCCCCCGAGCCTCCGGGTCGAGCGAGTCGGGCCGGTGGCCGGGTTCTGGAGCATAGTAATGCATAAGAGTAGGGGACACAATAACTTGGTTGGCAAAAGGCAGCCCCCGAGCATCGTTCGGGGACCCCATAGTTTCGTATGTTTATAAAAGGCAGCGATACATACACGCGTACGACTAATTGTAAAACGGACGAAGGAGTTCCACGTTCCACAGCCGGGTCGTTTCTTCACTAGCGGTGTCTTTCTTGCGCTTGTTTGACTTGCGTGCGTCGATGAGCTAGTAGGCGTTACGATTGCGCAAGGCTCGGCTGATGATGAACGGGCCCTCCCATGGAGAGGACAACTTGTGCTGGCCGGCTTGCTCTTGGACGAGTCGTAGGACGAGGTCGCCCTCGCGGAATGCGAGGGGCTTGATCTTCTTGCTGTGGTAGTGCCTCAGGCCTTGCTGGTATATGGTCGAACGGCTAAGCACCAGGAGGCGAGCTTCTTCGAGTAGGTCGACGCCATCTTCGCGGGCTTCTTTGGCTTCGGCTTTAGTGTACATCATGACACGCGGCGATTCGAACTCGATGTCGGTCGGGATGACGGCTTCGGCTCCATAGATGAGGAAGAACAGGGTGAACCCGGTCGACCGATTCGGCATAGTTCAGAGACTCCAGAGGACGGCCGACAACTCATCGAGCCAGCTGCTGGGTCAGCGGATGAGTGGCTCGACGAGCCGCGGCTTGATGCCAGATAGGATGAGGCCGTTGGCCCGCTCGACCTTCCCGTTGGACTGCGGGTGTGCAACAGAGGCCAGGTCGAGGCGGATGCTAGAGGCGGAACAGTATTGCTCGAGCGTGCCCTTGGCGAAGTTGGTGCCGTTGTCCGTGATGATGTTGTTTGGCATGCCGTAGCGAATTGTGATGTCTTTGATGAATAGGACGGTTGTTGGCCCATCCAGTTTCTTGATTGGCCTTGCTTCGATCCACTTGGTGAACTTGTCCACCGCCACCAGCAGATGTGTCATGCCACCTCGGGCAGTTTTGAAGGGTCCCACCATGTCGAGTCCCCAGACCATGAAGGGCCAGGCGATCGGAATGGTGCGGAGTGCCGACTGCTATGTCTCGAGCTTGCGTTGGATTTCCCCGAAGAGGAGAGGATGATGCAGCACAGTAGCGTAAGTATTTCCCTCAGTTTTTGAGAACCAAGGTATCAATCCAGTAGGAGACCACGCGCAAGTCCCTCGTACCTGCACAAAACGATAGCTACTCGCAACCAACGCTTAGGGGTTGTCAATCCCTTCACGGTCACTTACGAGGGTGAGATCTGATAGAGATAATATTTTTGGTATTTTTGGTATAAAGATGCAAAGTAAAAAGTAAAAGCAAAAGCAAGTAAATAAAGTGATGGAGATTGATATGATAAGAATAGACCCGGGGGCCATAGGTTTCACTAGTGGCTTCTCTCAAGAGCATAAGTATTCTACGGTGGGTGAACAAATTACTGTTGAGCAATTGACAGAATTGAGCATAGTTATGAGGTTATCCAGGCAATGATCATGTATATAGGCATCACGTCCGTGACAAGTAGACCGAAACGATTCTGCATCTACTACTATTACTCCACTCATCGACCGCTATCCAGCATGCATCTAGAGTATTAAGTTAAAAATAGAGTAACGCCTTAAGCAAGATGACATGATGTAGAGGAATAAATTCATGCAATATGATAAATACCCCATCTTGTTATCCTTGATGCCAACAATACAATACGTGCCTTGCAACCCTTTCTGTCACTAAGTAAGGTCACCGCAAGATTGAACCCAAAGCTAAGCACTTCTCCCATTGCAAGAACTACCAATCTAGTTGGCCAAACCAAATGGATAATTCGAAGAGACTTGCAAAGATAACTCAATCATACATAAAAGAATTAAGAGAAGAATCAAATATTTTCCATAGATAAGCTGGATCATAAACCCACAATTCATCGGTCTCAACAAACACACCGCAAAAAGAAGATTACATCGAATAGATCTCCATGAGAGAGGGGGGAACATTGTATTGAGATCCAAAAAGAGAGAAGAAGCCATCTAGCTACTAACTATGGACCCGAAGGTCTGAAGTAAACTACTCACACTTCATCGGAGGGGCTATGGTGATGATGTAGAAGCCCTCCATGGTAGATGCCCCCTCCGACGGAGCTCCGGAACAGGCCCCAAGATGCGATCTCATGGATACAGAAAGTTGCGGCGGTGGAATTAGGTTTTTGGCTCTGTCTTCGATCTGTTGGGGGTACGTAGGTATATATAGGAGGAAGGAGTACGTCGGTGGAGCGTCAGGGGGCCCACAAGGCAGGAGGGCGCGCCCCCCACCCTCGTGACCGCCTCTGGCACTTCTTGGAGTAAGGTCCAAGTCTCCTGGATCACGTTCAGTGAGAAAATCACGTTCCCGAAGGTTTCATTCCGTTTGGACTCTGTTTGATATTCCGTTTCTTCGAAACACTGAAATAGGCAAAAAACAACAATTCTGGGCTGGGCCTCCGGTTAATAGGCTAGTCCCAAAAGTAATATAAAAGTGGAAAATAAAGCCTATTATAGTCCAAAACAATAGATAAAGTAGCATGGAGCAATCAAAATTTATACATACGTTGGAGACGTATCAGGCATCCCCAAGCTTAATTCCTACTCGTCCTCGAGTAGGTAAATGATAAAAAGAGAATTTTTGATGCGGAGTGATACTTTGGCATAATTTCAATGTAAATCTTCTTAATTGTGATATGAATATTCAGATCCGAAAGGTTCAAGACAAAAGTTCATATTGACATAAAAATAATAATACTTCAAGCACACTAATCAAAATAATTATGTCATCTCAAAATAACATGGCCAAAGAAAGTTCATCCCTACAAAATCATATAGTTAGGCTATGCTTCATTTTCGTCACACAAAGATGTTCCCAACTTCTATACCCTCGATGACAAGCCAAGCAATTGTTTCATACTTAAATAATCTCAAACTTTTTCAACCTTCACGCAATACATGAGCGTGAGCCATGGATATAGCACTATGGGTGGAATAGAATATGATGATGGGGATTGTGTGGAGAAGACAAAAAAGGAGAAAGTCTCACATTGACGAGGATAATCAACGGGCTATGGAGATGCCCATCAATTGATGTCAACATGAGGAGTAGGAATTGCCATGCAACGGATGCACTAGAGCTATGAATGCTCAACAAAAGAAAACTAGTGGGTGTGCATCCAACTTGCTTGCTCATGAAGACCTAGGGCATTTGGGAAGCCCATCGTACGAATATACAAGCCAAGTTCTATAATGAAAAATTCCCACTAGTATTAAAAAGACAACTTATGAGACTCACTATATGAAAAACATGGTGCTACTTTGAAGCACAATATATGAGACTCACTACATGAAGAACGAGGTGCTACTTTGAAGCACAAAATATGAGACTCACTACATGAAGAACATGGTGCTACTTTGAAGCACAAGTGTGGAAAAAGAGATAGTAGCATTGCCCTTTTCTTTTCTTTTTCTTTTGGGCCTTCCTTTTTTTTGCCCTTATTTAGGGGGCAATGCTCTAATAATGATGATCATCACACTTCTATTGATTACAACATGATGATTACAACTGGAAACTAGAACAAGGTATGACTCTATATAAATGCCTCCGGCGGTGTACCGGGATGGTGCAATGAATCAAGAGTGACATGTATGAAAAATAATGCATGGTGGCTTTGCCACAAATACGGTGTCAACTACATGATCCTGCAATGGCAATATGACAAAAGTAATGTATGTCATAATAATGATGAACGGAACGGTGGAAAGTTGCATGGCAATATATCTCGGAATGGCTATGGAAATGTCATAATAGGTAGGTATGGTGGCTGTTTTGAGGAAGATATAGGGAGGTTTATGTGTGATAGAGTGTATCGTATCACGGAGTTTGGATGCACTGGCGAAGTTTGTGCCAACTCTCAATGTGAGAAATGGCAATGCACGAAGAGGCTAGCAATGGCGGAAAGGTAAAAGTGCGTATAATCCATGGACTCAACATTAGTCAAAAGAACTCATATACTTATTGCAAAAAATTTGAAGTCATCAAAAATGAAGTACTACGCACATGCTCCTAGGGGGATAGATTGGTAGGAAAAGACCATCGCTCGTCCCCGACCGCCACTCATAAGGATGCACAAGCCAGGTACACTTCATGCTTCAAATTTGTTACACAACTTTAACCATAGGTGCATGCTACGGGATTTACCAACTTCAACACAAGTATTTCTCAAATTCACAACTACTCAACTAGCATGACTTTGATATTATTACCTCCATATCTCAAAACAATTATCAAGCATCAAACTTATCTTAGTATTTAACGCACTCAAAAGAAAGTTTCACATATCTTGAACACCAAGTATATTAACATTAAGCAAATTACCATGCTATTAACGACTCTCAAAATAATCTAAGTGAAGCATGAGAGATCAAGTTTTTTTAAAACAAATCCACCACCATGATCTAAAAGATCTAGGTGAAGCACTAGAGTAAAAATTATCACGCTCAAAGAGATAAAAGTGAAGCACTATGAGCAACTATCAAGCTCAAAAGATATAAGTAAAGCACATAGAGTATTCTATCAAATTTCAAATCATGTATGGCTCTCTCAAAAGGTGTGTACCGCAAGGATTATTGTGGTAAACTAACAAGCAAAGACTCAAATAATACAAGACGCTCCAAACAAAACACATATCATGTTGGTGAATAAAAATATAGCTCCAAGTAAATTACCGATGGAAGTAGACGAAAGAGGGGATGCCTTCCGGGGCATCCCCAAGCTTTGACTTTTTGGTGTCCTTGGATTATCTTGGGGGTGCCATGGGCATCCCCAAGCTTAGGCTCTTGCCACTCCTTGTTCCATAATCCATCAAAAGAATTCACCCAAAACTTGAAAACTTCACAACACAAAACTCAATAGAAATCTCGTGAGCTCCGTTAGAGAAAGAAAACAAAAGACTACTTTAAGGTACTGTAATTAACTCATTCTTTATTTATATTGGTGTTAAACCTACTGTATTCCAACTTCTATATGGATCATAAACTATTTTACTAACCATAGATTCATCAAAATAAGCAAACAACACACGCAATACAGAATCTGTCAAAAACAGAACAGTCTGTAGTAATCTGTAACTAACGCAAACTTTTGGAACCCAAAAAATTCTATCAAACTTAGACGACCTGGACAATTTGTTTATTGATCAGCAGCAATTGGAATCAGTAATTTATCACCTTCTGGTGATTTTTAACAATTCGGGCACTGAGCACGAAGATTCTGGAAATTACAGCAAGATCAAATAACTATCATCCAAGAAGATCCAATAGGTCCAACTTGGCACAAACACTAATTAAAAGATAAAACCACATCTAAACAGAGGCTAGATGGATTATTTTTTCCTAACCAGAACCAAAAACAAAAAACACAAAATAAAATTGGGTTGCCTCCCAACAAGCGCTATCATTTAACACCCCTAGCTAGGCATAAAAGCAAGGATAGATCTAGGTATTACTATCTTTAATTTTCAATTTTTTAGCGGAGTCATGCTCGAATCCGGGTGGTTCTTGCCGCTTCCCTTCATACTCAGAAATTTTTAGATCTAAAGAATCCAACCGTTTATTACAAAGAATAATCAACATATTCATGCGGTGAAGATTTCCGCTAATACTTTTAAGAGGCTCAAGAGACTTTTGTAAAAAAATTGTTACTTCGCAAATCTTCTCAAACACTTGGTTTCTTCCTGGGTAGCATGAGATCCTTCCTTTTGGGGTAGTGTTCCCACTATTCCCTCTATAATTTCATGCGCAATACTGGGATCAATTTCAATAAAATTTCCCTTGGCAATGCAATCCAAGAGTTGTCTATGCGTCATATTTAACCCAACATAAAAATTGCGAAGAAGGATTCTAAAGTTCACCTCTAGGGTGCACTTACGATAAGATTCCATCATCCTATACCAAGCATCTTTTAAATTTTCTCCTTGTCGTTGCTTGAAGTGAAGAACTTCAAACTCGGGAGACATAGGAGCGGATGAGGAATTCGACATAGCGACAAGCAAGCAAACTAACACACGAGAAAACAAAAGGCGAAGGGAACAAGAGGAGGAGATTGGGAAAGAGAGGGCGAATGAAACGGCAAAGGTGAAGTGGGGGGAGGAAAACGAGAGGCAAATGGCAAATAATGTAATGCGAGAGATAGGGATTGTGATGGGTACTTGGTATGTTGACTTTTGCATAAGCCTCCCCGGCAACGGCGCGAGAAATTCTTCTTGCTACGTCTCGAGCTTGCGTTGGATTTCCCCGAAGAGGAGAGGATGATGCAGCACAATAGCGTAAGTATTTCCCTCAGTTTTTGAGAAACAAGGTATCAATCCAGTAGGAGACCACGCGCAAGTCCCTCGTACCTGCACAAAACGATAGCTACTCGCAACCAACGCTTAGGGGTTGTCAATCCCTTCACGGTCACTTACGAGGGTGAGATCTGATAGAGATAATATTTTTGGTATTTTTGGTATAAAGATGCAAAGTAAAAAGTAAAAGCAAAAGCAAGTAAATAAAGTGATGGAGATTGATATGATAAGAATAGACCCGGGGGCTATAGGTTTCACTAGTGGCTTCTCTCAAGAGCATAAGTATTCTACGGTGGGTGAACAAATTACTGTTGAGCAATTGACAGAATTGAGCATAGTTATGAGGTTATCTAGGCAATGATCATGTATATAGGCATCACGTCCGTGACAAGTAGACCGAAATGATTCTGCATCTACTACTATTACTCCACTCATCGACCGCTATCCAGCATGCATCTAGAGTATTAAGTTAAAAACAGAGTAACGCCTTAAGCAAGATGACATGATGTAGAGGAACAAATTCATGCAATATGATAAATACCCCATCTTGTTATCCTCAATGGCAACAATACAATATGTGCCTTGCAACCCTTTTTCTCAGTGGGTAAGGTCACCGCAAGATTGAACCCAAAGCTAAGCACTTCTCCCATTGCAAGAACTACCAATCTAGTTGGCCAAACCAAACGAATAATTCGAAGAGACTTGCAAAGATAACTCAATCATACATAAAAGAATTCAGAGAAGAATCAAATATTTTCCATAGATAAGCTGGATCATAAACCCACAATTCATTGGTCTCAACAAACACACCGCAAAAAGAAGATTACATCAAAAGGTCTCCATGAGAGAGGGGGGAACATTGTATTGAGATCAAAAAAGAGAGAAGAAGCCATCTAGCTACTAACTATGGACCCGAAGGTCTGAAGTAAACTACTCACACTTCATCGGAGGAGCTATGGTGATGATGTAGAAGCCCTCCGTGGTAGATGCCCCCTCCGGCGGAGCTCCGGAACAGGCCCCAAGATGGGATCTCACGGATACAGAAAGTTGCCGCGATGGAATTAGGTTTTTGGCTCTGTCCCTGATCTGTTGGGGGTACGTAGGTATATATAGGAGGAAGGAGTACGTCGATGGAGCATCAGGGGGCCCATGAGGCGGGGGGCACGCCCAGGGGGGATGGCGCGCCCCCCACCCTCGTGACCGCCTCTGGCACTTCTTGGAGTAGGGTCCAAGTCTCCTGGATCACGTTCGGTGAGAAAATCACGTTCCCGAAGGTTTCATTCCGTTTGGACTCTGTTTGATATTCCGTTTCTTCGAAACACTGAAATAGGCAAAAAACAACAATTTTGGGCTGGGCCTCCGGTTAATAGGTTAGTCCCAAAAATAATATAAAAGTGGAAAATAAAGCCCATTATAGTCCAAAATAATAGATAAAGTAGCATGGAGCAATCAAAAATTATAGATACGTTGGAGACGTATCAGGCATCCCCAAGCTTAATTCCTGCTCGTCCTCGAGTAGGTAAATGATAAAAAGAGAACTTTTGATGCGGAGTGATACTTTAGCATAATTTCAATGTAAATCTTCTTAATCGTGATATGAATATTCAGATCCGAAAGGTTCAAGACAAAAGTTCATATTGACATAAAAATAATAATACTTCAAGCACACTAATCAAAATAATTATGTCATCTCAAAATAACATGGCCAAAGAAAGTTCATCCCTACAAAATCATATAGTTAGGCTATGCTTCATTTTTGTCACACAAAGATGTTCCCAACTTCTATACCCCCGATGACAAGCCAAGCAATTGTTTCATACTTAAATAATCTCAAACTTTTTCAACCTTCACGCAATACATGAGCATGAGCCATGGATATAGCACTATGGGTGGAATAGAATATGATGATGGGGATTGTGTGGAGAAGACAAAAAAGGAGAAAGTCTCACATTGACGAGGATAATCAACAGGCTATGGAGATGCCCATCAATTGATGTCAACATGAGGAGTAGGGATTGCCATGCAACGGATGCACTAGAGCTATGAATGCTCAACAAAAGAAAACTAGTGGGTTTGCATCCAACTTGCTTGCTCATGAAGACCTAGAGCATTTGAGGAAGCCCATCGTACGAATATACAAGCCAATTTCTATAATGAAAAATTCCCACTAGTATGAAAAATACAACTTATGAGACTCACTATATGAAAAACATGGTGCTACTTTGAAGCACAATATATGAGACTCACTACATGAAGAACGAGGTGCTACTTTGAAGCACAAAATATGAGACTCACTACATGAAGAACATGGTGCTACTTTGAAGCACAAGTGTGGAAAAAGAGATAGTAGCATTGCCCTTTTCTTTTCTTTTTCTTTTGGGCGTTCCTTTTTTTGGCCTTTCTTTAGGGGGCAATGCTCTAATAATGATGATCATCACACTTCTGTTGATTACAACATGAGGATTACAACTCGAAACTAGAACAAGGTATGACTCTATATAAATGCCTCCGGCGGTGTACCGGGATGGTGCAATGAATCAAGAGTGACATGTATGAAAAATAATGCATGGTGGCTTTGCCACAAATACGATGTCAACTACATGATCATGCAATGGCAATATGACAAAAGTAATGTATGTCATAATAATGATGAACGGAACGGTGGAAAGTTGCATGGCAATATATCTCGGAATGGCTATGGAAATGCCATAATAGGTAGGTATGGTGGCTGTTTTGAGGAAGATATAGGGAGGTTTATGTGTGATAGAGCGTATCGTATCACGGAGTTTGGATGCACTGGCGAAGTTTGTGCCAACTCTCAATGTGAGAAAGGGCAATGCACGAAGAGGCTAGCAATGGCGGAAAGGTAAAAGTGCATATAATCCATGGACTCAACATTAGTCAAAAGAACTCATATACTTATTGCAAAAAATTTGAAGTCATCAAAAATGAAGTACTACGCGCATGCTCCTAGGAGGATAGATTGGTAGGAAAAGACCATCGCTCGTCCCCGACCGCCACTCATAAGGATGCACAAGCCAGGTACTCTTCATGCTTCAAATTTGTTACACAACTTTAACCATAGGTGCATGCTACGGGATTTACCAACTTCAACACAAGTATTTCTCAAATTCACAACTACTCAACTACCATGACTTTGATATTATTACCTCTATATCTCAAAACAATTATCAAGCATCAAACTTATTTAGTATTCAACGCACTCAAAAGAAAGTTTCACATATCTTGAACACCAAGTATATTAACATTAAGCAAATTTCCATGCTATTAACGACTCTCAAAATAATCTAAGTGAAGCATGAGAGATCAAGTTTCTTTAAAACAAATCCACCACCGTGCTCTAAAAGATCTAAGTGAAGCACTAGAGCAAAAATTATCACGCTCAAAAAGATATAAGTGAAGCACTATGAGCAACTATCAAGCTCAAAAGATATAAGTGAAGCACATAGAGTATTCTATCAAATTTCAAATCATGTATGGCTCTCTCAAAAGGTGTGTACAGCAAGGATGATTGTGGTAAACTAACAAGAAAAGACTCAAATAATACAAGACGCTCCAAGCAAAACACATATCATGTTGGTGAATAAAAATATAGCTCCAAGTAAATTACCGATGGAAGTAGACGAAAGAGGGGATGCCTTCCAGGGCATCCCCAAGCTTTAACTTTTTGGTGCCCTTGGATTATCTTGAGGGTGCCATGGGCATCCCCAAGCTTAGGCTCTTGCCACTCCTTGTTCCATAATCCATCAAAAGAATTCACCCAAAACTTGAAAACTTCACAACACAAAACTCAATAGAAATCTCGTGAGCTCCGTTAGAGAAAGAAAACAAAAGACTACTTTAAGGTAATGTAATTAACTCATTTTTTATTTATATTGGTGTTAAACATACTATATTCCAACTTCTCTATGGATCATAAACTATTTTACTAACCATAGATTCATCAAAATAAGCAAACAACACACGCAAAATAGAATCTGTCAAAAACAGAACAGTCTGTAGTAATCTGTAACTAACGTAAACTTTTGGAACCCAAACAATTCTACCAAAATTAGACGACCTGGAAAATTTGTTTATTGATCAGCATCAATTGGAATCAGTAATTTATCACGTTCTGGTGATTTTTAACAATTCGGGCACTGAGCACAAAGATTCTGGAAATTACAGCAAGATCAAATAACTATCATCCAAGAAGATCCAATAGGTCCAACTTGGCACAAACACTAATTAAAAGATAAAACCACATCTAAACAGAGGCTAGATGGATTATTGTTCCCTAACCAGAACCAAAAACAAAAAAACACAAAATAAAATTGGGTTGCCTCCCAACAAGCGCTATCGTTTAACGCCCCTAGCTAGGCATAAAAGCAAGGATAGATCTAGGTATTACTATCTTTAATTTTCAATTTTTTAGCGGAGTCATGCTCGAATCCGGGTGGTTCTTGCCGCTTCCCTTCATACTCGGAAATTTTTAGATCTAAAGAATCCAACCACTTATTACAAAGAGTAATCAACATATTCATGCGGTGAAGATTTCCGCTAATACTTTTAAGAGGCTCAAGAGACTTTTGTAAAAAAATTGTTACTTCGCAAATCTTCTCAAACACTTGGGTTTCTTCCTGGGTAGGATGAGATCCTTCCTTTTAGGGTAGTGTTCCCACTATTACCTCTATAATTTCATGCGCAATACTAGGATCAATTTCAATAAAATTTCCCTTGGTAATGCAATCCAAGAGTTGTCTATGCGTCATATTTAACCCAACATAAAAATTGCGAAGAAGGATTCTAAAGTTCACCTCTAGGGTGCACTTACGATAAGATTCCATCATCCTATACCAAGCATCTTTTAAATTTTCTCCTTGCCGTTGCTTGAAGTGAAGAACTTCAAACTCGGGAGACATAGGAGCGGATGAGGAATTCGACATAGCGACAAGCAAGCAAACTAACACACGAGCAAACGAAAGGCGAAGGGAACAAGAGGAGGATATTGGGAAAGAGAGGGCGACTAAAACGGCGAAGGTGAAGTGGGGGAGAGGAAAACGAGAGGCAAATGGCAAATAATGTAATGCGAGAGATAGGGATTGTGATGGGTACTTGGTATGTTGACTTTTGCGCAATCCTCCCCGGCGACGGCGCTAGAAATTCTTCTTGCTACGTCTCGAGCTTGTGTTGGATTTCCCCGAAGAGGAGAGGATGATGCAGCACAGTAGCGTAAGTATTTCCCTCAGTTTTTGAGAACCAAGGTATCAATCCAGTAGGATACCATGCGCAAGTCCCTCGTACCTGCACAAAATGATAGCTACTCACAACCAACGCTTAGGGGTTGTCAATCCCTTCAGGGTCACTTACGAGGGTGAGATCTGATAGAGATAATATTTTTGGTATTTTTGGTATAAAGATGCAAAGTAAAAAGTAAAAGCAAAAGCAAGTAAATAAAGTGATGGAGATTGATATGATAAGAATAGACCCGGGGGCTATAGGTTTCACTAGTGGCTTCTCTCGAGAGCATAAGTATTCTACGGTGGGTGAACAAATTACTGTTGAGCAATTGACAGAATTGAGCATAGTTATGAGGTTATCCAGGCAATGATCATGTATATAGGCATCACGTCCGTGACAAGTAGACCGAAACGATTCTGCATCTACTACTATTACTCCACTCATGTCCCTCGTACCTGCATGCATGCATCTAGAGTATTAAGTTAAAAACAGAGTAACGCCTTAAGCAAGATGACATGATGTAGAGGAATAAATTCATGCAATATGATAAATACCCCATCTTGTTATACTCGATGGCAACAATACAATACGTGCCTTGCAACCCTTTCTATCACTGGGTAAGGTCACCGCAGGATTGAACCCAAAGCTAAGCACTTCTCCCATTGCAAGAACTACCAATCTAGTTGGCCAAACCAAACGGATAATTCGAAGAGACTTGCAAAGATAACTCAATCGTACATAAAAGAATTCAGAGAAGAATCAAATATTTTCCATAGATAAGCTGGATCATAAACCCACAATTCATTGGTCTCAACAAACACACCGCAAAAAGAAGATTAGATCGAATAGATCTCCACCAGAGAGGGGGAGAACATTGTATTGAGATCCAAAAAGAGAGAAGAAGCCATCTAGCTACTAACTATGGACCCTTAGGTCTGAAGTAAACTACTCACACTTCATCGAGGGGCTATGGTGATGATGTAGAAGCCCTCCATGGTAGATGCCCCCTTCGGCGGAGCTCCGGAACAGGCCCCAAGATGGGATCTCGCGGATACAGAAAGTTGCGGCAGTGGAATTAGGTTTTTGGCTCTGTCCCCAATCTATTGGGGATACGTAGGTATATATGGGAGGAAGGAGTACGTCGGTGGAGCGTCAGGGAGCCCACGAGGCAGGGGGGCGTCCAGGGGGGAGGGTGCGCCCCCACCCTCGTGACCGCCTCTGGCACTTCTTGGAGTAGGGTCCAAGTCTCCTGGATCACGTTCGGTGAGAAAATCACGTTCCCGAAGGTTTCATTCAGTTTGGACTCCGTTTGATATTCCATTTCTTCAAAACACTAAAATAGGCAAAAAAACAGCAATTCTGGGCTAGGCCTCCGTTTAAGAGGTTAGTCCCAAAAATAATATAAAAGTGGAAAATAAAGCCCATTATAGTCCAAAACAATAGATAAAGTAGCATGGAGCAATCAAAAATTATAGATACGTTGGAGACGTATCACCGACGCCGGTTGGTGGCTGCGCTTGCTGAAGCGCTGACATCCCTCGCACTTGAGGACGAGGGACTCAGTGTCTTGGAGGGCCGTGGGCTAGTAGAAACCATGGCGGAAAGCCTTGGCCACCAGGGATCGTGACGTGGCGTGGTGCCCGCATTCTCCCTGGTGTATGTCGAGGAGGATGTCAATGCCTTTGTCCTCCTCGACGCAGCATTGGAACACACCGGTGGAGCTGCGCTTGACGAGCTCGTTGTTGACGATGCTGTAGGTGGACGCCCGATGAGGTAGTTCCGGACTAGGGGGTGTCCGGATAGCCGAACTATCATCATCGTCCAGACTCCAAGACTATGAAGATACAAGATTGAAAACTTCATCTCGTGTCCGGATAGGACTTTCCTTGGCGTGGAAGGCAAGCTTGGCGATACGGATATGTAGATCTCCTACCATTGTAACCGACTCTATGTAACCCTAGCCCTCTCCGATGTCTATATAAACCGGATGGCTTTAGTCCATAGGACGAACAACAATCATACCATAGGCTAGCTTCTAGGGTTTAGCCTCCTTGATCTCATGGTAGATCCACTCTTGTAACACACATCATCAATATTAATCAAGCAGGACGTAGGGTTTTACCTCCATCAAGAGGGCCCGAACCTGGGTAAAACATCGTGTCCCTTGTCTCCTGTTACCATCCGCCTAGACGCACAGTTCGGGACCCCCTACCCAAGATCCGCCGGTTTTGACACCGACATTGGTGCTTTCATTGAGAGTTCCTCTGTGCCGTCACCGATAGGCTCGATGGCTTCTTCGATCATCATCAACGATGCAGTCTAGGGTGAGACCTTCCTCCCCGGACAGATCTTTGTATTCGGCGGCTTTGCACTGCGGGCCAATTCGCTTGGCCATCTGGAGCAGATCGAAGGTTACGCCCCTGGCCGTCAGGTCAGATTTGGAAGTTTGAACTTCACGGCTGACATCCGCAGGGACTTGATCCTCGACGGATTTGAGCCATAGACGAGCGTGCCGCACTGTCACGGCGAGCATGATTTAGCTCTGCAGCTGGACAGTACCCTGGAGGCCGCACTTGAACCCGCTCCGATCTTCAACTCGGAGCCGGTTGCGCAGGTCGAGGACGGATGGCTAGACACCGCCTCGGGGGCTGCAACATCTACGGCGATAGAGCCGAACACTGACCTTGTCCCTCATGAAGCTCGTGACTCCGAGGCGCCGGACTCCTTGCCGGACTCCGAACCTCCCGCGCCCCCTCCAATCGAACCAGATTGGGCGCCGATCATGGAGTTCACCGCAGCGGACATCTTTCAACGCTCACCTTTCGGCGACATCTTAAGTTTGCTAAAGTATATCTCGTTATCAGGAGAGCCCTGGCCAGACTGCGGTCAGGATGGTTGGGATGCGGACGACGAAGAAATTCAAAGCCCACCCACCACCCACTTGGTAGCCACTGTCGACGATCTAACCGACATGCTAGACTACGACTCCGAAGACATCGACGGTATGGACGACGATGCCGGAGACGAACAAGAACCAGCGCCCACCGGGCACTGGAAAGCCAGCTCATCATATGGCATATACATGGTGGATATCCCAAAGGATGGGAACGGCGAAGGAACAGCGGAGGATGACCCCTCCAAGAAACAGCCCAAGCGCCGGCGTCAGCGGCGCCGCTCTAAATCCCACCACAGCAAGAATGAAGATTCCGGCACCGGAGATAATAATACACCGGACAGTGCCGAAGACAACCCACTCCAGCAAGATCCAGCGCAGGAGGACGGAGATGCCAGCCCTCATGAGAGAGCGGCAGAAGAAGAGGTAGAGGATTATATGCCTCCCTCCGGAGACGAGGCAAGCCTCGACGACGATGAATTCGTCGTGCCTGAGGATCCCGTCGAACAAGAGCGTTTTAAACGCAGGCTTATGGCCACGGCGAACATCCTCAAGAAAAAGCAGCAACAGCTTAGAGCTGATCAAGATCTGCTAGCCGACAGATGGACTCAAGTCCTCGCGGCCGAAGAGCATGAGCTCGAACGCCCCTCCAAAAGCTACCCTAAACGCAAGCTGCTCCCCCGATTAGAGGAGGCGTATGAACCCGCATCACCAGGAGAGAACACGGTTGATCGACCACCCCGTGGTCGCGATAGAGAGGCCTCTAGGCCCTTCACTAGACCCGTACCCCGGCATCGCTCGAAAAGCACAAGACCACAGGGGAACGCTCCGGACTTGCGAGATATATTGGAGGATAGGGCAAGACAATCAAGATCGATCTATGGATCGCGTGGGCGCCCCATGATACGTGACGACAACCGTCGCGCCGGACATAGTAAGTCCGGCCGGGCCGAACAAAACAGAGAAATCTCTTTTGATCTCCGTCGTGATATCGCCCAGTACAGAGGCACCGCACACCCACTATGCTTCACAGATGAAGTAATGGATCATCAAATCCCCGAAGGGTTTAAACCCGTGAATATTGAATCTTACGATGGCACAACAGACCCCGCGGTTTGGATCGAAGACTATCTCCTTCACATCCACATGGCCCACGGTGAAGATCTTCACGCCATCAAATATCTCCCCCTCAAGCTTAAAGGACCAGCCCGGCATTGGCTTAACAGCTTGCCAGCAGAGTCAATTGGGAGTTGGGAAGACCTGGAAGCCGCATTCCTCGATAACTTCCAAGGCACGTATGTGCGACCACCAGACGCTGATGACCTCAGCCACATAATTCAGCAGCCAGACGAATCGTCCAGACAATTCTGTACACGGTTCTTAACCAAGAAAAACCAAATCGTCGACTATCCGGATGCGGAGGCCCTCACGGCCTTCAAGCATAACATCCGCGACGAGTGGCTCGCCTGGCACTTGGGACAGGAAAAGCCGAAATCCATGGCAGCCCTCACATCACTCATGACCCGTTTCTGCGCGGGTGAGGACAGCTGGCTAGCACGCAGCAACAACCTCAGCAAAAATTCTGGCAGTCCGGATATCAAGGACCGTAATGGCAGGTCGCGTCGTAACAAAAACAAATGCCGCATTAACGGCGACAACAGTGAGGATACGGCAGTCAATGCCGGATTCAGAGGCTCTAAACCCGGTCAGCGGAAAAAGCCATTCAAAAGAACTACTCGGGGTCCGTCCAATTTGGACCGAATACTCGACCTCTTGTGCCAGATACACGGCACCCCCGAAAAGCCAGCTAACCACACCAACAGGGACTGTTGGGTATTCAAGCAGGCAGGCAAGTTAATTGCCGAAAACAATGACAAGGGGCTGCATAGCGATGACGAGGAAGAGACCTGACCGCCGAACAATAGAGGACAGAAGTTTCCCCCCACAGGTGCGGACGGTGAACATGATATACGCAACGCACATACCCAAAAGGGAGCGGAAGCGTGCACTCAGGAATGTATACGCGATGGAGCCAGTTGCCCCGAAGTTCAATCCATGGTCCTCCTGCCCGAACATACAGCGGCTCTCGTGGCAGAAGTACAATGCAGCCTCTTAAGGCTATTCTCGAGTCCGGCCATTAAGCGGACGGACACAGCTAAGCGTGCCCGGAGTAACCTACAACAAGACCACCTGGCACGTTCCGAGAATGCGTAGCAGTGCGGCCCCAACCCCAGCCCCTGTAAAACGTCAAGACAGGTCCTTCGCGTACACCATTACGCTCTGAAGATACCATGGTCATGGGGAGAGGGGCACGACCACGATAGGCCCAGACTACTGCTCAACCACACCAGGGGCTCTCAAGTGTGTCGTTCTTTTTTTCTTTTCTTTTTCCTTTTTTTCCCACAGGACTTCGTTCGTCAGAGGCCCTGTCCAGCTGCAGACATGCCGAACTCACGATGCAACAGCCAGGGAAGGAGAAAGGCTGCAACGAATATCCAGGTGGTCTCCATTACGAGCATTAAATCTATTTTATGCACCCTTCCGCAGACTACACCTGGAGGGGGGCCTGTTTAACAGTCCCATCCCTTGCTTATCGCACCATTTGTATCGTTCTGCACTTACAGCAGTTTTTCTTGAATAAAGTAATGCAACACCTTTTTGCTTCCAATTGCATTTCTTTCTTATACATATGTTCATCTATGACATGTTGCATCCGCACATTTTGGTACGGCTAAATACACCAGGGGCTTACGTTTCCCGCATCATGGTGTGATAAGTCCGAACACTTTCACAAGTGCGGCACCCCGAACTTATAGCATTATATGCATCGGCTCTGAATCATGTCTTGGGTCAATAGTTGGGTTTGCCCGGCTCCCATGTTTTGATACCTTACATTCCGTTGTATCGGCTAAGGTAGCACTGGGAGAACCACTGCGATTGCGCCCCAGTTGAGCTGGGTTAACGCCTCAGTGGAGAAAGCTAAAACTGACCGTCATGATGAGGCGAGAGCTGGTCGCTATTCGAGAGGTTTTTTGCGAGTCCTTAAAGACTTATGCCGCTTAGACCGAGGAGCCGACTTAGTCCGGCCCAGGCGTGGATAGCGCCCCAAATTCGGCCTTCCGAAGACTAGGGGCTTCGCCGAAATTTAAAATTATAGAATTCTATGGCTAAGTGAGAGTGTTCAAGCATTATAAGTCCGGTTCCCTTGTTCGTTGTGTTGAGCGCCTCCCTAGATGGACCCAAATATGGGAACAAGAGTGCTCAAATTTATCCCGAACACCCCAGCACTCGTGGCGTGGAGGCTGAAGCCGATGACTTGCCATCTCTCAGATTTGATAAACAGCCGCACAGAAGGTAATATTTTAAATTAAAATGCGTTGCTTAGCGCAAATGTACTAAGTTTTCAGCGCACAGGATAACAAAATGCGAGTCTACTCAAATATTACATCTTTGGATCACTCACCCACAATAGTGTGGGCGCCCTTCAGCACACTCTTATAATACATCTCGGGCGTGCGATGCTCCTTGCCCTCTGGTGGCGGGTCCGTCACGAGCTTCTGGGCATCCATCTTGCCCTAGTGCACCTTTGCGCGGGCAAGGGCCCGACGAGCACCTTCAATACAGGCGGAGTGCTTGATGACTTCAACCCACGGGCACGCATCCACCAGCCGCCGCACCAGGCCGAAGTAGCTCCTAGGCATGGCCTCCTTAGGCCACAGCCGAACTATGTGGCCCTTCATGGCCTGTTCGGCTGCCTTGTGGAGCTCGACCAGCTGCTTCAGCTGGTCGCTAAGGGGCACCGGATGTCCGGCCTCAGCATACTGAGACCAGAAGACCTTCTCCGTCGAGCTCCCCTCCTCGGCCCGGTAGAACGCGGCAGCATCGGACACGCTGCGAGGAAGATCTGCGAACGCTCCTGGAGAGCTCCGAATTCGGGTAAGCAACAGGTAATTAACACTCACATGCTTACTTTGCATGAAAAATGCCTTACCCGCTGCTATTTTCTTCTACGCCTCGATTTCCTGGAGGGCCTTGTAGGCTTCGGCCTTAGCGGCTTTGGCACTCTCAAGAGCCGTTGCAAGCTCAGACTCTCGAGTCTTCGAGTCACGCTCCAGGCTCTCATGTTTTTTCACGAGATCCTGGAGCTCTCACTAGTAGAAAAAGGGTCAAATGTGAAGCACATTAGTGCCGGTTTGTAAAAAAACCGGCACTAATGTGATCAATAGTGCCGATTCGTGGCTGCGATCAATAGTACCGGTTCGTGTTGAGCCTTTAGTACCGGTTCGTGCCACGAACCGGTACTAAAGGGGTAGTGGCAGGCTGGCGTCAGGCCGGGTCCCCACGAGCCCCTTTAGTACCGGTTTGTGTTACCAACCGGTACTAAAGGTCTAACCTATAGTACCGGTTCGTGCCACGAAACGATACTAAA
>NC_057795.1:63728681-63744226 GCF_018294505.1 Triticum aestivum | reverse complement strand
TGTATCACCATTTTAGTTTTGAAAAAATCAAAAGAAAATGATAAAAACTTCAAAAAATAAAATCCTTCAAGAGGTAGTTATATTACTATATCTACTAGTTAGGAAAATTTGAAAACTTAAATTTGGACATGTTTTGCAAAAAGTGTAGGGAAAATGTAAAACGGCTATAACTTTTGCATACGATGTCAGAAAAAACATATAATATGTCAAAAAATTCAGCACGAAAATCCGCATCCGATGGAGACCGCCTACGGCCTATTTGGAATTTTTTAGAATCCTCAAATTCGAAAGGAAAAAAAGATATGGTCAAATTTCAGTTTTTTTAAAAAAATGTGGTTAAATTTGGTCAAACTACTTATTCAAGAAGTATTAATGTTACTACATAATTATTCAAGAATATTAGTGTTACTAAATAATTATTTCAATTTTTTGAATTTTGGTCAAACTATGGTCAAACTATGGTCAAACTTATTCAAGAAATATTAGCGTTACTAAATAATTACTGTGTTTTTAGAATAATAGTTTCAAACTCAAACGGTGAAATGTGTGACTTCATGCTCAAGCTAAACTCCTCAGGGTTAATAGGATTGACATCTTACTATTGTTAGGAAAACAACAAGTGCAGACTCGGAAATGAAGGAGAATAGAACCCGAAAGCTAAGCGTGCTCGGGCTGGAGTAGTGAGAGGGATGGGTGACCGGTCGGGAAGTTAGATGATTTGGAATGAGTGATCCACACTTGAGCAGTTAAGAGAGGTGATTAGAGACTAAATCATCAAATAATTCAGAAAAAATAAAAATAGAAAAAAAATCAATTTTTTTTCAAAATTTTCAAAAAAAAAACCTTTAGTACTGGTTGGTAACACCAACCGGTACTAAAGGTCCCCCATACTAGGGCGCGAGCTCACGCCACGTGGTGGCACTTTAGCGCCGGTTCATGCCGAACCGGTACTAAAGGGGGAGGCCTTTAGTGCCCACACTTTAGTGCCGGTTCCATAACCGGCACTAAAGGCCCTTACAAACCAGTTTTAAAGCTCCATTTTCTACTAGTGTCTTGCTGTACCTCCGCCACCCGCGCCTCCTGCTTCTCTCACTCGGTGCGCTCCGCGGCCGCATTGCATTCGGCCGCGGCCACCGCCTCTTTCAGGGTCGCCACCTCATTAGTGGCCCCTGCAATACCCATGTTATCCTTGTCATTCTTTTTGCAACCAAAATCCTTTTCTGTAAGGTACAATTTTAATAAGGTGTTACTCACCTTCCTTGTCCTCGAGCTGCTTCTTGGCACGGCCGAGCTCGTTCTCGGACCGCTTGAGGCTTTCCTTCAAAGTATTGACCTCCGCAGTCAGTGCGGCAGAGGTCAGCAGCGCAGCCTGCAATCCCATTATGACATATTTTTTATGACTCCTGCGTATATCTTCTTAGATCCTCAGTCCGGCTTTTCTTTCCGAACACCGAACCGAGCATCAGGGGCTACTGTCTATGCGGTACTATTTTACATATATCAAAATTCTTACCTCAAAGCCTGTTAGAAAGCTGCTGCAGGCTTCGGTCAGCCCGCTCTTGGCGAGCTGTACCTTCTGAATCACCGCACTCATAACAGTGCGGTGTTCCTCTTCGATGGAGGCGCCATTGAGCGCCTCCAGCAAGCTATCCCGCGCCTCCGATTGGGCGGAGGCTGCCGGCGTCACGGTCTTGCCCTTCTTACGAAGGGGCCGCCTGCCGGACTCCGGAGCCACTATGGGATCCGGAGCCGAGTCCGGTGCAAAGTCCGGGAGGTTGTCCTGCGACACCTCCGGGGCCTCCTCCTCCTGGCGGGTCCCTTCCCGGGATCCCACCTCGGCATCGTCCGTGTCAACGGGGGTGGAGGCAGTCGGAAGAGAATCCATATCTGATGCACCTAAGGACCCGCTCGACGAAGCGGGAAGATCGTCCTTGGGCGGACTGCAGGGTTGTATGCGGCATTAGAAAGACATTGTGTGGCAAAAAAGAAAAACCATAAAGTTATTCGAGAGTCCGGATACTCACGATCTCGCCAGGGGCTTGGCCCTTGGGGGCCAGTCTTCGTCGTCGTCACTCGCGTTGGCAGAGCAGTCCGGGGGAAGAGTTTTTCCCTTCTTGGACCCTTCGGCCTCCCTCGTTGGGGAGGCCTTCCTTTTCTTCTCATCCCCCATTGGGGGAGAGGCTTTCTTCTTCTCCTCCTCACCTTGGTGAGAGGAGTCGGCCTCGGAGTCGTCATCCGATAGGACCTGAAACGGGAACTCTTTCGAGTCCCCATGGCCTTCTTCTTGGCCTTCTTCTCCGGCACCACGTGGGGTGCCAGAGCCAGCAGCCCCGTTAGACGGGCGTCTGCTGGGTCATCTGGCAATGGGGCCGGACAGATAATCTATTCAGCCTTCGCCAGCCAGTCCTGTCAAAGGAAAAGGGAGTTTAGATCCCGCATAGAGTCAAACTATGGAAAACGAGCATTCCGTAAAGGACAAAATCACTTACCTCGCCAGCCGGACGCTGCGAGCTGAATCTGCGATCTTTGGTAGTGGATGCGGGAGCCTCGGCGCCCTTGAACAGCACCTTCCAGACATCTTCGTACGTAGTGTCGAAGAGCCCGCTCAGAGTCTGGTGCTGCGCCGGATCGAACTCCCACATGTTGAAACCCCGTCGTTGGCACGGGAGAATCCGGCGGATGAGCATGACCTGGACTACGTTGACAAACTTGAGCTTCTTGTCCACCAGCTTTTGGATACAGGCTTGGAGTCCGGTCAGCTCCTCCGAATCACCCCAGATCCGGCCACTCTCTTTCCAGGAGGTGAGCCGTGTAGGAATGCCAGATCTGAATTCGGGGGCCGCTGCCCAATCAGGGTTACGCGGCTCGGTGATGTAGAACCACCCCGATTGCCACCCCTTAATGGTTTCCACGAAAGTGCCCTCCAGCCAAGTAACAAGGGACATCCTGCCCACCATGGCGCCTCCGCACTCCGCTAGGCTGCCCTTCACAACCTTCGGCTTGACACTGAAGGTCTTGAGCCACAAGCCAAAGTGGGGCTGGATGCAGAGGAATGCCTCGCACACGACGATAACGCCGAGATGTTGAGGATGAAATTCGGGGCCAGATCATGGAAATCCAGGCCGTAGTAGAACATGAGCCCCCGGACGAAGGGATGAAGTGGGAAGCCCAGTCCGCGGAGGAAATGGGGAAGAAATACTACCCTCTCATGGGGCCTGGGGGTGGGGATGAGCTCTCCCTCGTTGGGGAGCCGGTGCGCGATGTTGCTGGACAAATATCCGGCGTCGCGCAGCTTCTGGATCTGCCCCTCCGTGATGGAGGAGGCCATCCACTTGCCTCCCACTCCGGACATAGTTGGAGAAGGTTGAGGTGAGAAGTGCGGACTTGGGCGCCGGAGCTTGAGTTCGCGGAGATGGATAAGCCAAGGAGGAAGAAGGCGCGGGTAAAAGGGTTGGATCTTTATCCCCTTATATGGGCGGACAAAAACATGTGTCCCCACCAGATTGGTAAAACTCGCTTATCTCCCAAGCGCCGCAATCAATTGCGCGGTTGGGTTACCCACATCTGTATTGATGGGAATCCCGGAATAAGGGGAACACGATCTCTGCTTCGACAAGACGTGCCAAGGAAACCGCTTCGCTGAACGCGCTGAGGTGGTACAATAAAAACAATTCTAGTAAAGGCTTGGTAGTAATGTGACGTCACGCCACAAAAAAACATTAGCAGATTGAACTTGTGTAATATTATTCTCTCTACGGTGGTGCGTGCAATTTATTTTTGCAGAGCCGGACACTATCCTGGTGTTCACAATCTTCTATAAATTATTCGGAGGAAGAACCCGCCTTGCAATGCCGAAGACAACATGCGCGCCGGACTCGTCGTCATAGAAGCCTGGTTCAGGGGCTACTGAGGGAGTTCCGGACTAGGGGGTGTCCGGATAGCCGAACTATCATCATCGGCCGGACTCCAAGACTATGAAGATACAAGATTGAAGACTTCGTCCCGTGTCCGGATAGGACTTTCCTTGGCGTGGAAGGCAAGCTTGGCGATACGGATATGTAGATCTCCTACCATTGTAACCGACTCTGTGTAACCCTAGCCTTCTCCGGTGTCTATATAAACCGTATGGCTTTAGTCCATAGGACGAACAACAATCATACCATAGGCTAGTTTCTAGGGTTTAGCCTCCTTGATCTCGTGTTAGATCCACTCTTGTAACACACATCATCAATATTAATCAAGAAGGACATAGGGTTTTACCTCCATCAAGAGGGCCCGAACCTGGGTAAAACATCGTGTCCCTTGTCTCCTGTTACCATCTGCCTAGACGCACAGTTCGGGACCCCCTACCCGAGATCCGCCGATTTTGACACCGACACCCGATGTTGCACTTGCCTGGCCTTGATCTTGTCCATGGGGAGAACCCCATTCTCCAAGCATTCTGAGATTGGCAGGGCCCAAGACGGAGCCGTCACCACGGTGAACACGGCCACCAGGGTGGGTTTTGGGTCGGCAGCCCCCGAGCCAGGTTGAACAGCCCTCGGGATGGGGATGGCGACAGTCGGGTTGAGGGCGATGTTGGTCGGGTCGAGCTGAGCAGCTCTCGGGTCGGGTTCAGCAGCCCCCGGTCTGGGTTGAGGCGCGGCCGGGTCGTCTGGAACGTGGATGGACTCAGAGTCCGGAGATGGCTTGACGGACGGCTTGTGCAGGTGCTCGAGGGAGATGCCAGACGGAATGGACTGTCGAGACGAGGCGATCTTGGCGAGCGTGTTGGCCGCTTCGTTCTCCGCACGTGAAACATGGAGGAACTCGCAGCCCTCGAAGGACCCAGACAGCTTCTGGACGAGGAAGCGGTAGCTTGCCATGTTGGAGTCGCGGGCGTCCCACTCGCCGGAACACTGCTGCACCACCAGATCCAAGTCGTCGTAGCACAGGATGCGCCGGATGCCGAGTTCCTTGGCAAGCCAGAGACCGTGCACAAGGGCTTCGTATTCGGCGATGTTGTTGGAGGCGGTGAAGTGGATCTGGAGTGCATAACGGAGTTGGTCACCCTTTGGGAACGATAGCACGATGTCGGCCCTAGGCCGAGTCGCATCTTGGACCCATCGAAATGCATGCGCTAGTGCGTCGAGTCGGGAGGCGGCGGTAGGTACTGGGTCTCGGTCCAGTCGACGAGGAAGTCGGGCAGGGCCTGAGACTTGATCGTGGTGCGGGGCTCATAGGTGATGGTGTGGCCGGCTAGCTCGAGCGCCCACTTGGCGACCCGGCCAGAGGCATCCCGGCACCCGATGATCTTGCCGAGAGGGGCCGTGCTGACCACGGTCATGACATGCTCTTGGATGTACTGTTTAAGCTTCTTGGCGGTGAAGTACATGCCGTAACACATCTTCTGGTAGTGCGGGTAGTTCTGCTTGGAGTTGGAGAGCACCTCGCTCAGGTAGTAGATCGGGCGTTGGATGGCTTGGATCTTTCCCTTCTCTGGTTGCTCAACCACCAGCACCGTGATGAGCGACCGTGAGGTCGCGGCTATGTAGAGCAACAACGGCTCCTTGTCGGCCGATGCAGTCAGGACTGGTGCGGTGGAGAGCATGCGCTTGAGGTCTTGGAAGGCATCATCCGCCTAGTCGTTCCATTCAAACGGAGTCGTCTTCTTCATTAGATGGTACAGGGGTAGGGCCCTCTCGCCCAGCCGACTGAGAAACCGGCTGACCGAGGCCAAGCAACCGGTGAATTTCTGGACATCGCGCAGCCAAGTCGGCTTGCGCATACGCTCGATGGCCTTGATCTTCTCTAGGTTCGCCTCGATGCCGCGTCCCGAGACGAGGAAGCCGAGTAGCTTTTCGGTCGGGACGCCAAAAACGCATTTCTCCGGGTTTGGCTTGACCTTGTATTCACGGAGGTTGGCGAATGTTTCCTTCAAGTCGTCGAGGAGCGTGAGGTGGTGCTTGGTCTTCACCATGATGTCGTCCACGTAAACATGGATATTGTGGCCGAGTTGTGGCAGTAGGCATTTCTGCATGCAGCGTTGGAAGGTGGTGCCGGCATTCTTCAAACCGAACGACATGGTGATGTAGCAGTACACCCCGAAGGGCATGATGAAGGACGTCTTCAGGGCGTCGGACGGGTCCAGCTTGATCTGGTGCTAACCGGAGTAAGCGTCCAGGAAGGACAGGAGCTCGCACCCGGCGGTCGAGTCGATGACTTGGTCGATCCGTGGGAGGGCGAACGGATCCTTGGGACAGGCCTTCTTGAGGCTGGTGTAGTCGATACACATGCGCCATGTCTTGTTCTTCTTCAGGATGAGGACTAGGTTGGCCAGCCACTCGGGGTGAAACACTTCCATGATGAAGCCGGCCGCCAAAAGCTTGGCGACCTCTTCACTGATGGTTCTTCTCTTCTCTTCAGAGAAATGTCGCAGGGGTTGACGGACAGGTTTGGCATCCTTGCAGACATGGAGTTTGTGCTCGGCGTACTTCCTCGAGATACTTGGCATGTCCTTGGGGGTCCATGCAAAGATATCCCGATTCTCATGGAGGAAGTCGACAAGTTGGCCTTCCTATTTGCTATCGAGGCGGGTGCCTATGACAATGTACTTGCTGCAGCTGGGGTCCTCCGGGTTCAGCTTCACTTTCTTGGTCTCCTTGGAGGGCTTGAAGGCGGACTCGTCAGACGGCTCCTTGATCGGGATTGACATGGCTGAGGCCCCTCCTACCATGGTGACGATCCGGTCGAGCTGGCGTTGCTCCTCGGCAATGACCAGTGAATCGGCCAGCTTGGCGCCATCTCGGGTGAACTCCAGGGACTTGCGGTGGTCACCGGTGATGGTGATGAGGCCCTTCGGACCTGACATCTTCATCTTCAGATACGCGTAGTGGGGGAAAGTCATAAATTTGGCGAGCGTGGTCGGCACAGTAGTGCGTGGTATGCGTTGGACAGGTCCACCACTTCGAACCATATTGGCTTGCGCCGGAAATGGTTGCTGTCGCCGAACAGGATGTCGAGTCGGACCCGACCAATGGGAGAGCTGGAGAGGCCGGGGACGATGCCGTGGAAGATCGTCCGGGTCGGCTCTAGGTCCATGGCCTCGAGGCCGAGCTTGGTCATCGTGTCGCGGTAGAGAATGTTGATGTTGCTGCCGCCGTTGATGAGGACATGGGAAAATTTGCACGTGCGCCGCGCAACAATGGTGGGGTTGAGGACGAGGGCATAGCCACCCGGATTCGCCATGACGGCCGGGTGGTCCTCCCGGGTCCAGGTGACCGGGGCGGTCCGACCTATGCATGAATTCTGGCTTGGTCGAGACGACGGTGTTCACCTCCTGCTGAAGGAGGTGCTCACTGCGCTTGTCATCACCGAGGCTGGTGAAGACGACGTAGGCTGCGTTCTGGTTGGGGTAGGCATCATCGCGCGTCGCACCGCCGGCAGGGGCGGTGGTGGAGGCGGAGGCGGCTGTCCCGCGCCTGGAGCCGGAGCCGGAGGAGGCGGGACGTCGCCCCTCATGATGCGCTTGGTGATGTCGCACTGCCAAATCGTGTGCGTGGACGGCTTCGCGTTGCTGTGGTGTTTGCAGGGAGCATCGAGCATCTCTTCGAAGCTCATGGCAGGTTTCCATGTTGTCTTGCCGGTCTACCGATGCTTGGCTGTCGAGTCCGCCGCAGGCTCGGCGGCCGCGACGAGCCGGTTGTTAAAACGATGAGCCGGTTGGTCGGCCTTGTGCCTGTTGTGCTACTGGTGCTGCTGCCGGCTGCTCTCACCGGACGACTTCGGAGGGGGAACCGGCTTTGCCTTGCCGGCTTCATCCAGCGCCACCTGGATCTTCATTGCGGAGCCGGTGTTGGCGTACTTGTCCGTCGCGGCCATGGTGGCCGGCTCGGAGCGCAAGAGCTTGTGCTTGAGGAGGGTGCCGTCACGACAGCCCTTGACGAAGTACTGGATTGCTTGAACCTTGTGGACGCCATCACAGCTGTCCCGGAGCTCAGTCCAGCGTGCGAGGTATTCGCGGCCGGTCTCCGCCAGCCCCTACATGCACATGGCGAGCTGACTAGGGCGGCCGGGTCGCTTGTAGGTCCCCGTGAAGTTGCGGACGAAGGCCTGCTCGAAATCGACCCACGTGTTGACGCTGCCCATTGGCAGGCTGTTCAACCAGGTGCGGGCCAACCCTTGGGGCATGAGCGGTGCGTAACACATGGCGAGTCAGCGAATGGCGCTGGTGATGCCAAGAGCGGTGGTGTAGTCGATGAGCCAGTCCTCTGGCTTCACAATTCCGTTGTACTTTGGGGTGTCGCGGGGGAGCATGAACCCCTTCGGGAAGGGCTCTTCCCGGATGCGCGGGCCGAAGCACGCCAGCCCAATGGCGCCACATTCCTCCACCACCAGGGAGTGAGCGAGCTGGTCGAGGCTGTGGCGAGGGTCGGTGTTGTCAATGAAACGCGGGCCGAGTCAACTAGCGACCAGGCCGCAGGGGGCGGGTCGGTCGGAGCCGGACGTCGGCCTGGCTGGCTAGGTCTATGCTGGTTCTCCATGGCGCGCCCGTCGTCTAGGCTGTCGGTGGCCATCGGGGCCGGGTCACGCCGAGTCTGGGCCCGGCCTGAGTGTGCCTCGCTGGGTGGCGAGGACGCTGTGTGCTGAAGTTCGCCGGGTTCGCCGACGCGGGCGAAGCCGAATCCTGTCGGCTTGGCGAGCTGGTTGAGGCGGTTCTGCTGCGCATTGGCCGTGTTGAGGAGGTCGCGCATCCGTTCGATGCGCTCCCTCAGTTCTTCGCCCATGAGCTGGTCCAGGTCGACCGCGGCCGCCTGGGCAGCACGCATGTTCTTCGCTAGGGTCTCGTAGACGATTGCGACAGCGCCGAGGGCGTGGCCGATCGCACCTCCCTGGGCTCGCACGTTAGCGACCCGGCTCGGCTCGGCCACGGCAGGCGCGAGTCCGTAGGCAGCATTGTGCTCCAGCTGAGCGGCATCCAGGCGATGCTGCGTGGCGGCGAGCGTCTCGGTTAGGTCCAGCATCTGCTGGCGCCTTTCCTCAAGCTGGTCTCGGGTCTCAGCGATGTTGGTGGCGTCGATGTCGGTGCCGATGGGGATTCGGAGGCTCTGCATCGCGGCGTGCAGCGGGTTGGACGAGGCAGCACACTCTGCTGCGGCCTTGGCCTCGACGGCCTTCCTCGTCTTGCTCGACGAAGAGGAGGCGTCGGTGCCGGTGACGAAAACCTCCACGTGGGCATCCATCGCCTCGGTGGAAATGCCACCGCCGAAGGAGAGGGGAGAGTCTATGTAGCTGAATACCTCACTGGGGTGTTCGTCGGCCGCGGGCGCATCAGAGATGCACAGCGCGGCGAAGGAGGCAGCGAGGGCATCGACGATGTCGTCCGCCAGCATGACGGGCTCGTCGGAGTCGGAGGGGAACCCCGTCTGAAGCATGCTTCCGACCAGCTCCTCGAGCGGCCCCAAGGTGGGCTCCAACTGTCGTGGTGGGCGCACGGCAGATGTCATGGGATGGCTAAAGAGAGGAGGAGGCTCGAGAGCACTGGTGGGCTCCAGAGGAGCGGTTGGCGTGAGCGAGCGTGGGACGCAAGACATACCCAGGTTTGGGGCTCTCTGGAGAGATAATACCCTTAGTCCTGCTGAGTTTGGTTGATATGCAACAGTACAAGGTTGCTCCTTGAGCTGTATGGAGGAAGAAGGGAGGTTGGCCAGGGCTTTGGCTGCTCCTCTTCCCTGGTGCATTCTACTGATCGGTGGTTGGTTTCCTGTGTGCTTACTGTTTCTCTGTTCTCCTTCCTCCCTTGCTTGCCCGCATATGCAAGGGCTCCGTGGGGCTTTTATAGACCAACCCCCCAGGGGTACAATGGTAATGTTACGAGCTCCTGGGTCCGGGTTGTCAGCGTTTGAGGACCCGCACTGGGACCCGCTGGGGGCATGTGGTTCGCCGAGTTCCCCTAGGTGTGGGCCCCATGTGCCTAAGGGAACTGAGCACCGTCTTGTCGATCGTCATGGTGTGCCGAGCCGAGTCGGGTACAGTGGCGCCCCGTCAGGTCGCCACTTGCTGTCGCCAGCGGTGGTGAAGGGGGCACTATTGTCACGCCGAGCCTGGTCAGCGGGTAGGTGAGGGGCACTGTTGCCACGCTCCGGCTGACCAAAGGAATGGGCGGGGCACTGTTGCCTTGGTCATCGGTGGATGAAGACTCGTCCCATCGTACGGCCTGGATGGGACGGGAGCTACCCGTGGCTAGGTTGCGGAGCATGCCACGGGTGGAGCTGACTTGTTGGGGAAGCCTTGGTTGTGTCGGGTTCGATTGTCTTGTACTGGTTGTCGAGGCCAAGTCGGGGTGCCTGGCCGGGTTGGAGAGTTCGGCCAGGTCGCGAGGTCTGGCCGGGTCGAGCGACCCAGCCAAGCGCGTGCCGTCTTGAGGGGTGACGCTAGCCTCGTAGTTTTTTGAAAAGGATCCGTGTTCCGTTCCCTGCCCGAGGTTCATCCCCCCAACATAATATGAGCATCCAGGTTCCGCTATTGGTTACTGATCGGAAATGTGTCTCGATCATGTCTACATAGTTCTCGTACCCGTAGGGTCCGCGCGCTTAACTTCGATGATGATTTGTATTATGAGTTATGTGTTTTTGATGACCGAAGTTTGTTTGGAGTCCCGGATGAGATCACGGACATGACGAGGAGTCTCGAAATGGTCGATACATAAAGAATGATATATTGAACAATGTTATTCCGACACCGGAGGAGTTCCGAGAGGTACCGGGTAAAAAGAGTGCCGGAGGGGTTACCGGAACCCCCCGGAGAAGTAATGGGCCATCATGGGCCATATGGGAGAGAGAGGACATCCCAAAAGGGGATGGAGCACCCCCCCCATGGGGAGTCCGAATAGGACTAGGGGAGCGGGCGCGGCCTTTTTTCCCTCCCTCTCCCTCTCCCTTCCTTCTTCCCCCTTGGGGAGGGGACTTGGAGTCCAAGTAGGACTCCTCTCTCTTGATGCGCCCTATAGGGGTCGGCCGGCCTCCCCCTGTCCTCCTTTATATCCGTGGGTAGGGGGCACCCCAAAGGTGTTGGGGAATGTAGTAATTTCAAAAAAATTCCTACGCACACGCAAGATCATGGTGATGCAAAGCAACGAGAGGGGGAGTGTATCTTCATACCCTTGAAGATCGCTAAGCGGAAGCGTTTATCAACGCGGTTAATGTAGTCGTACACCTTCACGATCCGCCTGATCAAGTACCGAACATATGGCACCTTCGGGTTCAGCACACGTTCAGCTCAATGACGTCCTCGCCTTCTCGATCCAGCAAGACGGGCGAAGTAGTAGATGAGTTCCGGCAGCACGACGGCGTGGTGACAGTGTTGGTGAAGAACAATCTCTGCAGGGCTTCGCCTAAGCACTACGGAAACTACAACGGAGGATAAACTAGAGGGGATAGGATTGCCGGCACATGGCTTGGTGTTTCTTGATGTGTCTTTGGTGCTAGCTCTGCCCCTCTATTTATATGTTGAGCCTTGGGGTCAAAACTTGGAGTAAAAGCCTCCACAAATTCGGTTTCACCCGAAAGGCAAGAGTCCTTCTCGGACTCCAGGGCCAGACGCCAGGGTCCCCGGCGTCAGGACCCAGACGCCAGGGACCCTGGCGTCTGGCCCCTGGACTCTGCAAAACTTCCTTTTGCGCTTTCCAAAAACCTCATGAGCTTTCCCCTTTGGCCCAAATAAAGTGTTCTCGTACCCAAACATTTTGGGAAACATCCGGAACCCCTTCCAGAGACCAAACACTATTATCCCATATATCAAACTTTATCTCCGGACCATTTCGGAGTTCCTCGTCATGTCCATGATCATATCCGGGACTCCAAACAACATTCGGTCACCAACATACATAACTCATATAATACTATATCGTCAATGAACGTTAAGCGAGCGGACCCTACGGGTTCAGGAACTATGTAGACATGACCCAGACACCTCTCTGGTCAATAACCAATAGCGGAACCTAGATGCCCATATTGTCTCCTACATATTCTACGAAGATCTTTATTGGGTGAACCGCATAACAACATACGTTGTTCCCTTTGTCATCGGTATGTTACTTGCCCGAGATTCGATCGTTGGTATCTCAATACTGAAAGCACAAGTGCTCCCTAGGTGGTTTTGGTAATTAATGTCAACATATCTCTTCTTGGACTAATACTTTTATCTAGTACGTTTCAGACAAGTTCAACAATGGAGTGGCATGGACTAAAGGATGTGGGAACTCCTTCAAGATGCTAAGGACAAAGGATTGGCTCAAGCTTCAAGCTCAAGACTCTTCATTTTATAGTTTAGTGATCAAAGATCACATTTAGTCTATAGGAAAAGCCAATACTATCAAGGAGGGATGAGGTGTTGCTTAATGAGTTTCTTGCTCCACAGTGCTTAGTGATATGCTCCAAAATTCTCAACTACTTTCCCACTTCCACATATGACCTAAACCTAAAGTCAAACTTGGCCCTACCGATTTTTTCTATCCGGCGCCACCGAGTTTAGATGTCATAGCCACTGCCACAAACCCTAGGCAAATCGGTCTCACCGATAGGGATCTCGGTCGCACCGAGATGGGATTGTAATCTCTCTGTGTATGTCCATTATCAAAATTGGTCTTACCGAGTTTGAGCAATCGGTCCTCCGAGATTACAATGCAAACTCTCTGGTTAACTTATTACCAAAATCGGTCCCACCGAGTTTGAGTAATCGGTCCCACCGAGTTTGCCTGACCAACTCTCTGGTTAGCTAATTACCAAAATCGGTCTCACCGAGTTTATGTAATCGGTCTCACCGAGATTACGTTATGCCCTAACCCTAATCATATCAGTCCTACCGAGTTGCATTTCGGTCCCACCGAAAACCCTAACGGTCACATTGTTTACTAAATCGGTCTAACCGAGTTTATTGATTCGGTCCCACCGAGATTGGTAAATTGTGTGTAACGGTTAGATTTTGTGCGGAGACTATATATACCCCTCCACCTCCTCTTCATTCGTGGAAAGAGCCATCAGAACAAACCTACACTTCCAAATTACTATTTCTGAGAGAGAACTACCTACTCATGTGTTGAGGCCAAGATATTCCATTCCTACCATATGAATCTTGATCTCTAGCCTTCCCCAAGTTGCTTTCCACTCAAATCTTCTTTCCACCAGATCCAAATCCTATGAGAGAGAGTTGAGTGTTGGGGAGACTATCATTTGAAGCACCAGAGCAAGGAGTTCATCATCAACGCACCATTTGTTACTTCTTGGAGAGTGGTGTCTCCTAGATTGGCTAGGTGTCACTTGGGAGCCTCCGACAAGATTGTGGAGTTGAACCAAGGAGTTTGTAAGGGCAAGGAGATCGCCTACTTCGTGAAGATCTACCGCTAGTGAGGCAAGTCCTTCGTGGGTGACGGCCATGGTGGGATAGACAAGGTTGCTTCTTCGTGGAGCCTTCGTGGGTGGAGCCCTCCGTGGACTCGTGCAACCGTTACCCTTCGTGGGTTGAAGTCTCCATCAACGTGGATGTATGATAGCACCACCTATCGGAACCACGCCAAAAACATCCATGTCTCCAATTGCGTTTGAATCCTCCAAAACCCTTCCCTTTACATTCTTGCAAGTTGCATGCTTTACTTTCCGCTGCTAATATACTCTTTGCATGCTTGCTTGCTATATGTTGTGAATGTTAAACTTGTGCCTAAACTCCACTTAAATTTAAAAAGGTTTAAAAATTGCAACTTTTGTACTTAGTGTCTAATCACTCCCCTCTAGACACCTCTTCTCAAGGTCCTACAAGTGGTATCAGAGCATTGGTCTCCATTGCTTTGGTTTAATCACCATTGGAGGAAGATGGATTAGTCTACTTTGGGGAGTCTTAGACATAGAGTGCCTTACTTGATGGAGAGTATTTTCATGAGTGGAAAATGAGATGCTTGTAATTTTCAATCAATATCATTTGAACAAGTACATTGCTAGTCCTTGTGAACCTTGTGTTGATCCTATGCATCCTACCCTTGATGAGTCTATTGACATGATTAGAAATGTTAGAACTGTTAATATTATCACTAGAGGCTTGCCTAGAAACTTGGTTGGAAAATTGCCTACTCTTGAGTGTGCCTACACTATATGGAAATTTCTTGAGGAACGATTTCCTAATTATTCCTTGAAAAATCTGGATGAAATTCTTCATAAGTCTATTGCCTTGAGTAAGATGAATACTAGTGATCCTATGTTTGGTGACTGTGTATTTGAACTTACAAATCTTATGCGTGCCAAACGAAATGTTGGAATTATTAGCGATCTTATTTCCAAAGCTACTAGAATTCATAGAGGAGATTATTGTCAAACTCATACTAATGAATCACTCTCACTAGGAATTGATCCACCACGTGACGATGTTGAACATGGATACTATGACGAGAATGATGATGATGACTTTGATCTTGATGATGCAATGAGACACTTTGGTCTTATGGCAAATCTTCGGGGATATATGGCAGGAGGAAAGGAATGGGTTCTTGACAGTGGATGTACCGATCACATGACCGGAGATAAAGACATGTTTCATGAGCTTGCTGAAAATTATAGTCCTCGAAAGTATGTCACTTTAGGTGACAACTTAAAGGGTAAGGTGGTTGGCCTCGGTAAGGTGGCCATATCACATGATAGCTCCATACAAAATGTCATGCTCGTTGAATCTCTTGGCTACAACTTACTTTCAGTATCTAGACTTGCTGATTTTGGTTTCAATGTCCTATTTACTGAAGTAGATTGCCCAGTGTTTCGTCGAGACAATCATAAAATGGTCTTTACCGGCATACGTAGAGGTGATCTTTACATTGTTGATTTCTCTAAAAAGGCACAACCTAAAACTTGCTTCATTGCTAAATCTTCAAAAGGTTGGTTATGGCATAGACGATTAGGTCACGTTGGCATGAGAAACCTTGACAAGCTTATTAAATGGAATCATATCCTTGGTGTTAACGATGTCATATTTGATAAGGATAGACCTTGCAGTGCTTGTCAAGCAGGTAAACAGGTTGGAGGAAGGCATCCCGTGAAGAACATCATGACCACAAGGAGGCCACTCGAGCCACTTCACATGGATCTTTCTGGTCCCAACTCTTACAAGAGTCTCGGTGGAAATTCTTTTGGTCTAGTTATAGTTAATGATTTTTCAAGATTTACATGGGTGTTCTTTCTCAATGATAAATCGCAGGTCCAAAAGATCTTCAATAACTTCGCTAGGAAGGCCCAAAATCAGTTTGAAGTGAAGATCAAGAAGGTTCGCAGCGACAACAGAACGGAGTTCAAGAACACAAATGTTGACACCTTTCTTGATGAAGAAGGGATTTCACACGAGTTCTCTGCTATGTACACACCTCAACAAAATGGAGTTGTTGAGAGGAAGAACCGGACGCTCATCGAAATGGCGAGAACGATGCTTGATGAGTACAAGACGCCGAACCACTTTTGGGTAGAAGCGGTTGAGACAGCTTGTCATGCAACAAATCGCTTGTATCTTCACAAGCTACTCGGCAAGACGGCATA
>NC_057795.1:63687942-63728275 GCF_018294505.1 Triticum aestivum | reverse complement strand
CGAGATCCTCACCGGTAACAAACCCCAAGTTGGATACTTTCTAGTATTCGGCTCAAAGTGCTACATTCTTGATAAGCATCGTCGTTCTAAATTTGCTCCTAAATCACATGAAGGTTTCCTACTAGGTTATGGCTCAAACTCTCACACTTACCGTGTCTACAACAATTTCACCCGCAAGGTTGAAGAGACGGTAGATGTGAAGTTTGATGAATCTAACGGCTCGCAAGTAGAGCAATTGCCAATTGATGTAGGAGACAAAGATCCTTCGGAAGCAATCCAAGACTTGTCTATTGGCAAGGTTCATCCAACGGAGGTGAAGGAGAGTACCTCGTATGTCCAAGTGGAAGCTTCTAGTTCACGACAAGGTGAACCAAGAGTTGATACGGAAGAATGCACAAGTGGGACACACCAAGATGAAGAAAATGAGGAAGTGCATCAAGATGAACGTCAACGACCTCCTTCTCCACCACGACAAGAGAACGACAACGCCAACAATGAAGAAGATCAAGAAGAAGAAGAACAATATGAATAAGATGTTCAACCGAGACCCAAGCAAAAGCTTTCACGAGTTCGAGCAAGAATTGCTAAAGACCATCCCGTCGAGCAAATCTACAATGATATTCAAACCGGGAGAATCACTCGCTCTAAAACTCGTTTAGCTAAGTTTTGTGAAAACTATTCTTTCATCTCTAGCATTGAACCTATGAAGGTCGAAGAAGCATTGAAAGATACGGATTGGATAAATGCTATGCATGAAGAGCTACACAACTTTGAGAGAAACCAAGTTTGGACATTGGTTCACAAGCCCGACAACAACCACAACATCATCGGTACCAAATGGGTGTTTCGCAACAAGCAAGATGAAGATGGACAAGTAGTTTGCAACAAAGCACGTCTTGTCGCCCAAGGCTACACACAAGTCGAAGGTATGGACTATGGTGAGACTTATGCTCCCATTGCTAGACTTGAGTCCATTCGCATCTTACTTGCCTATGCAAATCACCATGATATCACCTTGTACCAAATGGACATTAAAAGTGCTTTTCTAAATGGTGAAATAGAGGAGGAAGTTTATGTTAAACAACCTCCTGGCTTTGTCAATCCTAAGAAACCCAATCATGTCTATAAACTTTGCAAAGCACTTTATGGTCTTAAACAAGCTCCTAGAGCTTGGTACAAATGCTTAACTAAGTTTCTTCTTGAGAAAGGCTTTGAAATTGGGAAAATTGATTCTACACTTTTTACTAAAAGGGTTAATGGAGAATTATTTGTATGCCAAATTTATGTTGATGATATCATATTTGGATCAACTAACGCTCATTTTAGTGAGAAGTTTGGAAAACTAATGTTGGAGAAGTTTGAGATGTCAATGATGAGTGAACTCAAATTCTTTCTTGGGTTGCAAATCAAGCAAACTAAGGAAGGTACTTTTGTCTCTCAAACGAAGTACACTAAGGACTTATTCAAGAAGTTCAATATGCAAGAATGCAAAGGTATGTCTACACCCATGCCTACTAGTGGACATCTTGATTTGACCAAAGATGGTGAACCGGTTGATCAAAAGGTTTATCGCTCTATGATTGGTTCATTGTTATACCTATGTGCTTCACGTCCCGACATTATGCTAAGTGTGTGCATGTGTGCAAGATATCAAGCTGCTCCTAAAGAATGTCATCTTAAGGCTGTAAAGAGAATAGTGAGATACTTAATTCATACACCAAATTTTGGCATTTGGTATCCTAAGAGGGCCTCTTTCGATCTTGTTGGCTACTCCGACTCAGACTATGCCGGAGACAAGGTTCATAGAAAGTCCACTTCGGGTACTTGTCAATTTCTTGGTAGATCTCTTGTGTCTTGGTCCTCCAAGAAACAAAACTCGGTATCCTTATCTACCGCCGAAGCGGAGTACGTACATTGCCGCTGGTTCATGTTGTGCTCAATTACTTTGGATGACCCAAACTCTTAAAGATTATGGGGTATATGTGAAACATGTTCCATTGCTTTGTAACAATGAAAGTGCTATCAAAATTGGTCATAATCCCGTACAACATTCTCTAACTAAGCATATTGAAGTTCGTCATCATTTCATTCGAGATCATGTTGCTAAGGGTGACATTGATCTTAAGCATGTCCGCACCAAAAAGCAACTGGCATATATTTTCACTAAACCCCTTGATGAGAAAGTGTTTTGCAGGTTGAGAGGAGAGTTGAACATCATTGACGCTTCAAACTTGGAGTAGAAACTCCATCGGATACATGCAAGACATGAGCTTATGACTAATCCTTGATATTTATCTTATGATGAAAATCTTATGTCATGGATAATTTGTATCTTGCATGTTATATAACCCATGTAGGTACTTGGTTGAATCAAATTCCATGAGATTGTAACCAACTCATATCTTGAGCAATCTCTACATCACCAAGTCTCTACACTATGGTGGTTGAAGACAAGGAAGCACGGAACCATTCAAGCATATCCGTTAACAAATTCTATGTTGAGCTTCCTAATTGTCATTTTTGGATACACAAGTGCTTTCCTTGCAAGAACTAACCCATGTAGGAAGATGAACTCAAATTCCAAGTGGTTCTCCCAACTCTTGATGAGCTACATCAACCTTGAGCAACCCACACAAGTTCAACTACATGATCAACACCACCACCCAAGGTATGTTATTCCATCTTAGAGAAGCTTTACTCCGAGTCATGAGCTAAAGCAACTTGACAAGATGAGAATACATCAAGATGCTTAAACGAAAAATGGTAACCCCATTTTGAGCTTGAATGATGAGTATGACCTATGATCAAGTGATCTCACTTGACTCCTAAGTCAATATACTCTAACATAGGTGACTTTGTCGATGACCATCTCTAGATGAAGTTCTCTTGTGTTCTTCTCAGTGTTTTTGCATTTGTCTCATGCATATTTGTTTCCCCTTTCAAAAAAACTTCATCTAGATTTCTTTCTTTTCTTTTCTGTTGCTCTGCATTTTCTGCATCCAATTCATTGCATATCATTTAGTAAATTCCTTGCAAATCGTTGTGAGATCCTACTAGTCTAGTGAGCTGAGGTGACAAGTGTTTTCTCTGTGATGAACTCGGTTTCACCGATTTGTTGTTTTCGGTCCAACCGAATCCTTTCGGTACAACCGAAGCATACCACTTGGTGCCACCGGTTTCACAACAAGAAAAACAGTTTGCCACTTATTCTGTGTTTCTTCTAATTCCAGCTCCACTCAATGAATCTTGTCCTCTACAAGCATCACATTTTTATTAATGCTTTGTGCTATGACTAATCCTGAGAATGGTTTAATAACTAAACCATATTTGGACCAAACCCGAACAAATAAACATGGCGGCCCAACCTCAACTAAACTGTTTGATATTTTTCTCAGCTCAACTAAAACCAAACCTGTTTCATCTTTCCACCCAAACTGAACCAAACCAAATGGCAACCTGTGGGTTGGAACCATCAACTGAAATTGGTTAAAACTGTTCCCTCAAATGGGTTGAGTGCTGGGCTGTGGTCAGCTTGTGAATTACTAGGGATTGGTAAAGCATAGAGTACATACTCTGTCAAATTTACAAGAGCAAGCCAACTCCTCGTCACCACACACAAGGACACGAGCGATGTCAGTCAGATGCTCTGTGGTTGAGGAGCTCGGCGACATGGGCCGCTGCGGCAGCACCGACATGACCTGCCCCAGCCACCCCTCTGCCTCTGCGCCCTCCAGCACGCCTCGCTCCATCTCCCTTATCGCCAACCCGATGGCACCGCAGCCGCCGCTCGTCATCAGGAGCTCCATCGTGGCCTCCATGAAGCACGGGCGCAGGCAGTTGCCGAAGTACTCGGCGGGGAGCGGCGGCGCCAGCCTCGACTGGCACTCTGTCGAGAACAGCATGTGGCTGTGCGCCGCGCCTTCAACACCCACGAACCGGCTCCGCAGCAGGCACACCCATGCCAGCACCGACGCCGCCATGAACGACGACATGCGCTAATTCCCCAGTGCGGCCACCGCCGCGTCCTTGATCCCATCGATCTGGTCGCGCGCTAGGGGGGAGGACGCGATCACCGGAGACGGATGCGGAGACCCCTGGTCGCTGGCGGACGCGTAGGCGGAGGGCCGGACGCAAGGCGGCTCATCCCAACGAGTGTCTTGCCGAGCAGGTCGTTGGGGTCGGCAACGAGGGATCGGTCGAGGACGGGCGGCGGCGGCAGCAGCACGGCCTGGGAAGGATCGGCACTGTCGAGGGCATCTTGGAGGTGGTATGCGGCGGCCCAGGTCTGGACGAAGAGAGTGGCAGAGGTGTCGTGGCAGGCGGCGTGGTGGACGGACACGCCGATGCAGACCCGCGGCCTGGGAACACGGTGGCCTGTAGGGTGTCGAGCGCCGGAGTGGAGTCCCATCCTCACGGGTGAGCGCAGTCGGCTTGGCTGAGGTGACCCCGTAGCTTCCTCCCAACAGTCTGTTGACTTGTTGAGCCTTACAATGGACGCGAGTTGTAGCAGCCATCCACACCGGGATAAACTATGAATACAAACTGATCTCACACACCAGTTGTTAAACACGGGTAAAAATTGTTTTGAACTGGAACTGTTTCACCCCATACCCACCCAAACCCAATTACTTCCCACAGTAAACTAAACCAAACTAAACTGTAGTGAGACTCCACCCAGTAAGACCCGAACTAAACAAACCCATGTAGAAAATCCACCCAAAACACCCGGTTAAACAAAACCCGTTCTCAGATTTAGCTGTGACTCAAGGATCAAACCCATTCACGACAAATTCCAGAAGCCCTTCTTGGAAATTGATGTCAAAGGGGGAGAGAGAGATCACATCAAAGCTTATCACTTAGAGAGATCACATCCAAGCTCATCACTTCCAAAGGGAGAGAGGGAATATCACCTCCTCAGGGGGAGAAAGAGATCTCCAGGGGGAGAGAATACTCAAGTAGAAAGTATTTCTCAAGGATCCCAGATGCTTGGTGTTCAAGAGGAGAGATGCCACATGTCTTATTGAGGGGAAAAGACATGTTCATGTTCATATGTGCTTATTTGCATTAGCTTGCATTAGCTCTGTTCATTTATATCTTTTAGCTCTGATTTTATGTTCCCTATCTTCTCCCAGTATCCCATGCTAGATTTAGGGGGAGCAAGACATCTAAGGGAAAGAAATCATTTAAATTCATTGCATATCTTTACTTTTGGGGACATGTCAATCCAATGTGGTACTTAGTACTCACTCCTTACATGTCATCCCAGTCTTGGTATTCTTGTGGTTTCCTCTATTTGCTCCGGCTAGTAGATGTATCTGTGTTATCTAACCTTGTTTGCGCAGGTTCATTCCATCCTAAGCCAACTCAAGACCACAAGGTAAGTATATGCATCACAATCATGTGTATGAGGAATTCTTGCTGATGTACATACTGTTTGCAAGAAGGACTCATGGGCATGAAGGTATTTTCTTTAATATTCCTTGCTTTGATGCATATGGCCAAGATACGTGTAACACATTGCCTACTCTATCATGGTTATGCTCTCACATGCTTCTATATTCCATATTCACATGATTGCATCCATGTAGGGGGAGCCTATGTTTGTTACATGTCTTTCCAAAGCTTTACTTTCTATTCTCTATATCTTTATCTAAAGCTTTGATGTATGCTGCCATCAATTACCAAAAAGGGGGAGATTGAAAGCACAAGTGCTCCCTAGGTGGTTTTGGTAATTAATGTCAACATATCTCTTGTTGGACTAACACTTTTATCTAGTATGTTTCAGACAAGTTCAACAATGGAGTGGCATGGACTAAAGGATGTGGGAACTCCTTCAAGATGCTAAGGACAAAGTATTGGCTCAAGCTTCAAGCTCAAGACTCTTCATTTTATATTTTAGTGATCCAAGATCACATTGAGTCTATAGGAAAAGCCAATACTATCAAGGAGGGATGAGGTGTTGCTTAATGAGTTTCCTGCTCCACAGTGCTTAGTGATATGCTCCAAAACTCTCAACTACTTTCCCACTTCCACATATGACCTAAACCTAAAGTCAAACTCGGCCCTACCGATTTTTTCTATCCGGCGCCACCGAGTTTAGATGTCATAGCCAGTGGGCAAGTCTTTCGTGGGCGACGGCCATGGTGGGATAGACAAGGTTGCTTCTTCATGGAGCCTTGATGGGTGGAGCCCTCCGTGGACTCGCGCAACCGTTACCCTTCGTGGGTCGAAGTCTCCATCAACGTGGATGTACGATAGCACCACCTATCGGAACCATGCCAAAAACATCCGTGTCTCCAATTGTGTTTGAATCCTCCAAAACCCTTCCTTTTACATTCTTGCAAGTTGCATGCTTTACTTTACACTGCTCATATACTCTTTGCATGCTTGCTTGCTATATGTTGTGAATGTTAAACTTGTGCCTAAACTCCACTTAAATTTAAAAAGGTTTAAAAACTTTAACTTTTGTACTTAGTGTCTAATCACCCCCCCCCCTCTAGACACCTCTTCTCAAGGTCCTACAAATACCTAGTTCAATCTCGTTACCGACAAGTCTCTTTACTCATTCTGTAATACATCATCCCACAACTAACTCATTAATTGCAAATGCTTGCAAGGCTTATATTGATGTGCATTACCGAGTGGGCCCAGAGATACTTCTCCGACAACCGGAGTGACAAATCCTAATCTCGAAATACGCCAACCCAACAAGTACCTTTGGAGACACCTGTAGAGCACCTTTATAATCACCCAGTTATGTTGTGACGTTTGGTAGCACACGAGGTGTTCCTCCGGTAAACGGGAGTTGCATAATCTCATAGTCATAGGAACATGTATAAGTCATGAAGAAAGCAATAGCAACATACTAAACAATCAAGTGCAAATCTAATGGAATGGGTCAAGTCAATCACATCATTCTCCTAATGATGTGATCCTGTTAATCAAATGACAACTCTTTGTCCATGGCTAGGAAACATAACCATCTTTGATTAACGAGCTAGTCTAGTAGAGGCATACTAGTGACACTCAGTTTGTCTATGTATTCACACATGTACTAAGTTTCCGGTTAATTAAATTCTAGCATGAATAATAAACATTTATCATGTAATAAGGAAATAAATAATAACTTTATTATTGCCTCTAGGGCATATTTCCTTAAGTCTCCCACTTGCACTAGAGTCAATAATCTAGTTCACATCGCCATGTGATTTAACACCAATATTCACATCTGTATGTGATAACACCCATAGTTCACATCGTCATGTGACCAACACCCGAAGGGTTTACTATAGTCAATAATCTAGTTCACATCGATATGTGATTAACACCCAAAGAGTACTAAGGTATGATCATGTTTTGCTCGTGAGAGAAGTTTAGTCAACGGGTCTGTCACATTCAGAGCCGTATGTATTTTGCAAATATTCTATGTCTATAATGCTCTACACGGAGCTACTCTAGCTAATTGCTCCCACTTTCAATATGTATCCAGATTGAGACTTAGAGTCATCTGGATTAGTGTAAAAGCTTGCATCTATGTAACTCTTTACAACGAACTCTTTTATCACCTCCATAATCGAGAAACATCTCCTTAGTCCTCACTAAGGATATTCTTGACTTCTGTCCAGTGATCTACTCCTAGATCAAAATTGTACTCCTTTGCCAAAGTCAGAGGAAGGTATACAATAGGTCTGGTACACAACATAGCATACTTTATAGAACCTATGACTGAGGCATAGAGAATGACTTTCATTCTCTTTCTATTTTCTGCCGTGGTCGGGTTTTGGGTATTACTCAACTTCACACCTGGTAACACAGGCAAGAACTCCTTTTTGACTGTTCCATTTTGAACTACTTCAAAAATCTTATCAAGGTATGTACTCATTGAAAAATCTTATCAAGAGTCTTGATCTATCTCTATAGATCTTGATGCTCAATGTGTAAGCAGCTTCACCGAGGTCTTTCTTTGAAAAACTCCTTTCAAACACTCCTTTATACTTTCCAGAAAATTCTACATTATTTCTGATCAACAATATGTCATTCACATATACTTATCAGAAATGATGTAGTGCTCCCACTCACTTTCCTGTAAATGCAGGCTTCACCGCAAGTTTGTATAAAACTATATGCTTTGATCAACTCATCAAAGCGTATATTCCAACTCCGAGATGCTTGCACCAGTCCATAGATGGATCGCTGGAGCTTGCACACCTTGTTAGTACCTTTAGGATTGACAAAACCTTCTGTTGTATCATATACAACACCTTTTCAAGAAATATCCATTTAAGGAATGCAGTTTTGACATCCATTTGCCAGATTTCATAAAATGTGGCAATTGCTAACATGATTCGGACAGACTTAAGCATCGTTACGAGTGAGAAAATCTCATCGTATTCAACACTTTGAACTTGTCAAAAACCTTTTGCAACAAGTCGAGCTTTGTAGATAGTAACACTACTATCAGTGTCTGTCTTCCTCTTGAAGATCCATTTATTTAACTTGGCTTGCTGACCATTGAGCAAGTCAACCAAAGTTCATACTTTGTTCTCATACATGGATCCTATATCAGGTTTTACGGCCTCAAGCCATTTCACGGAATCTGGGCTTATCATCGCTTCCTCATAGTTTGTAGGTTTATCATGGTCTAGTAACATGACTTCCAGAACAGGATTACCGTACCACTCTGGTGCGGATCTTACTCTGGACGACCTATGAGGTTCTGCAGTAACTTGATCTGAAGTTTCATGATCATCATCATTAGCTTCTTCACTCATTGGTGTAGGAATCACTAGAACTCATTTCTATAATGAACTACTTTCCAATTCGTGAGAAGGTATAATTACCTCATCAAGTTCTACTTTCCTCCCACTCCCTTCTTTCAAGAGAAACTCCTTCTCTAGAAAGGATCCATCTTACCAACAAATATCTTGCCTTAGGATATGTGATAGAAGGTGTACCCAACAGTTTCCTTTTGGGTATTCTATGAAGACGCACTTCTCCGATTTGGGTTTGAGCTTATCAGGTTGAAACTTTTTCACATAAGCATCGCAGCCCCAAACTTTAAGAAATGACAACTTTGGTTTCTTCCCAAACCACAGTTCATAAGGCGTCGTATCAACGGATTTTGATGGTGCCCTATTTAAAGTGAATGCGGCTGTCTCTAATGCATAACCCGAAAACGATAGTGGTAAATTGGTAAGATACATCTATTGGGGAACGTAGTAATTTCAAAATTTTCCTACGCACACGTAAGATCATGGTGATGCATAGCAACGAGAGGGGAGAGTGTGTCCACGTACCCTCGTAGACTGAAAGCGGAAGCGGTAGAACAACGCGGTTGATGTAGTCGTACGTCTTCACGGCCCGATTGATCAAGCACCAAAACTACGACACCTCCGAGTTCTAGCACACGTTCAGCTCGATGACGTCCCTTGAACTCCGATCCAGCCGAGTGTTAAGGGAGAGTTCCGTCAGTAGGACGGCGCGGTGACGATCTTGATGCTCTACCGTCGCAGGGCTTCGCCTAAGCACCGCTACAATATTATCGATGAGGACTATGGTGGAGGGGGGCACCGCACACGGCTAAGAGATCCAAGGATCAATTGTTATCTCTCTAGGGTGCCTCCCTGCCCCCATATATAAAGGAGAAAGGGGGGGTGCGGCCGGCCAAGGGGATATGCGCGCCGGGAGGAGTCCTACTCCCACCGGGAGTAGGACTCCCCCCCTTCCCTAGTTGGATTAGGACTTTGGGAAGGGGCAAAGAGGAGGGAGAGAGGAAGGAAGGGGGGCGCCGCCCCCCTCTCCTTGTCCTATTAGGACTAGGGGGAAGGGCTGCACGGCCCAGCCCTGGCCGCCTCTCCTCTTCTGCGTAAAGGCCCACTAAGGCGCATTAACCTCCCGGGGGTTCCGGTAACCTCCCGGTACTCCGGTAAAATCCCGATTTCACCTGGAACACTTCCGATATCCAAACATAGGCTTCCAATATATCAATCTTCATGTCTCGACCATTTCGAGACTCCTCGTCATGTTCGTGATCACATCCGGGACTCCGAACAACCTTCGGTACATCAAAACATATAAACTCATGATATAACTGTCATCGTAACATTAAGCGTGCGGACCCTAAGGGTTCGAGAACTATGTAGACATGACGGAGACACGTCTCCGGTTAATAACCAATAGCGGAACCTGGATGCTCATATTGGCTCCCACATATTCTATGAAGATCTTTATCAGTCAGACCGCATAACAACATACGTTGTTCCCTTTGTCATCGGTATGTTACTTGCCCGAGATTCGATCGTCGGTATCTCAATACCAAGTTCAATCTCGTTACCGGCAAGTCTCTTTACTTGTTCCGTAATACATCATCCCTCAACTAACTCATTAGTTGCAATGCTTGCAAGGCTTAAGTGATGTGTATTACCAAGAGGGCTCAGAGATACCTCTCCGACAATCAGAGTGACAAATCACACACCAACCCAACATGTACCTTCGGAGACACCTGGAGAGCACCTTTATAATCACCCAGTTACGTTGTGACGTTTGGTAGCACACAAAGTGTTCTTCCGGTAAACGGGAGTTGCATAATCTCATAGTCATAGGAACATGTATAAGTCATGAAGAAAGCAACAACAACATACTAAACGATCGGGTGCTATGCTAACGGAATGGGTCAAGTCAATCACATCGTTCTCCTAATTATGTGATCCCGTTGATCAAATGACAACTCATGTCTATGGTTAGGAAACATAACAATCTTTGATTAACGAGCTAGTCAAGTAGAGGCATACTAGTGACACTCTGTTTGTCTATGTATTCACACATGTATTATGTTTCCGGTTAATACAATTCTAGCATGAATAATAAACATTTATCATGATATAAGGAAATAAATAATAACTTTATTATTGCCTCTAGGGCATATTTCCTTCAACATCATAGATCGCACCATATCCAATAAAGTGCGGTTACGACGTTCGGACACACCATAATGTTGTGGTGTTCCAGGTGGCGTGAGCTGTGAAACTATTCCACATTGTTTTATATGAAGGCCAAACTCGTAACTCAAATATTCTCCTCTAGGATCAGATCATAGAAACTTTATTTTCTTGTTATGATGATTCTCCACTTTACTCTCAAATTCTTTGAACATTTCAAATGTTTCGGACTTATGTTTCATTAAGTAAATATACTCATATCTGCTCAAATCATCTGTGAAGGTCAGAAAATAACGATACCCGCCATGAGCATCAACACTCATTGGACCGCATACATCGGTATGTATTATTTCCAACAAGTCAGTAGCTCGTTCCGTCGTTCCGGAGAACGGAGTTTTAGTCATCTTGCCCAAAAGGCACGGTTCACAAGCATCAAATGATTCATAACCAAATGATTCCAAAAATCCATCTTTATGGAGTTTCTTCATGTGCTTTACACCGATATGACCCAAACGGCAGTGCCACAAATAAGTTGCACTATCATTATCAACTTTGCATCTTTTGGCATCAATGTTATGAATATGTGTATCACTACGATCGAGATCAAACAAACTATTTTCATTAGGTGTATGACCATCGAAGGCTTTATTCATGTAAACAGAACAACAATTATTCTCTGACTTTAAATGAATAATCGTATTGCATTAAACATGATCCAATCATATTCATGCTCAACGCAAATGCCAAATAACATTTATTTAGGTTTAATACTAATCCCGAAAGTATAGGGAGTGTGCGATGATGATCATATCAATCTTCGAACCACTTCAAACATGCATTGTAACTTCACCCTCAAATAGTCTCTATTTATTCTATAACTCCTGTTTCGAGTTACTAATTTTTAGCAACCAAACAAGTATCAAATACCCAGGGGCTACTATAAACACTAGTAAGGTACACATCAATAACCTGTATATCAAATATACCCTTGTTCACTTTGCCATCCTTTCTTATCCACCAAATATTTAGGGCATTTCCGCTTCCAGTGACCATTTCCTTTGCAGTAGAAGCACTCAGTTTTAGGCTTTGGTTCAGTTTTGGGCTTCTTCATGGGAGTGACAACTTGCTTGCCATTCTACTTGAAGTTTCCCTTTCTTTCCCTTTGCCCTTTTCTTGAAACTAGTGATCTTGTCAATCATCAACACTTGATGTTCTTTCTTGATTTCTACCTTCCTCGATTTCAGCATCACGAAGAGCTCGGGAATCGTTTTCGTCATCCCTTGCATACTATAGTTCATCATGAAGTTCTACTAACTTAGTGATGGTGACTAGAGAACTCTGTCAAACACTATATTATCTGGAAGATTAACTCCCACTTGATTCAAGCGATTGTAGTACCCAGACAATCTGAGCACATGCTCACTAGTTGAGCAATTCTCCTCCATCTTTTAGCTATAGAACTTGTTGGAGACTTCATATCTCTCAACTCGGGTATTTTCTTGAAATATTAACTTCAACTCCTGGAACATCTCATATAGTTCATGACGTTCAAAACATCTTTGAAGTCCCGATTCTAAGCCGTTAAGCATGGTGCACTAAACTATCAAGTAGTCATCATATTGAGCTAGCCAAACATTCATAACGTCTGTATCTGCTCCTGCAATAGGTCTGTCACCTAGTGGTGCATCAAGGACATAATTCTTCTGTGCAGCAATGAGGATAAACCTCAGATCACGGACCTAGTCCGCATCATTGCTACTATCATCTTTCAACTTAGTTTCTCTAGGAACACATATAAAACATAGGGAAGTAACAACGCGAGCTATTAATCTACAACATTATTTGCAAAATACTACCAGGACTAAGTTCATGATAAATTAAAGTTCAATTAATCATATTACTTAAGAACTCCCACTTAGATAGACATCTCTCTAATCATCTAAGTGATCACGTGATCCAAATCAACTAAACCATAACCGATCATCACGTGAAATGGAGTAGTTTTCAATGGTTAACATCACTATGTTGATCATATCTACTATATGATTCACGCTCGACCTTTCAGTCTCAGTGTTCCGAGGCCATGTCTGCATATGCTAGGCTCGTCAAGTTTAACCTGAGTATTTTGCGTGTGCAAAACTGGCTTGCACCCGTTGTAGATGGACGTAGAGCTTATCACACCCGATCATCACGTGGTGTCTGGGCACGACGAACTTTGGCAACGGTGCATACTCAGGGAGAACACTTATACCGTGAAATTTAGTGAGAGATCATCTTATAAAGCTACCATCGAACTAAGCAAAATAAGATGTATAAAAGATAAACATCACATGCAATCAATATAATTGATATGATATGGCCATCATCATCTTGTGCTTGTGATCTCCATCTCCGAAGCACCATCATGATCACCATCGTCACCGGCGCGACACCTTGATCTCCAATGTAGCATTGTTGTCGTCTCGCCAACTATTGCTTCTACGACTATCGCTACCGCTTAGTGATAAAGTAAAGCAATTACAAGGCGTTTGCATTGCATACAATAAAGCGACAACCATATGGCTCCTGCTAGTTGCCGATAACTTGGTTACAAAACATGATCATCTCATACAATAAAATATAGCATCATGCCTTGACCATATCACATCACAACATGCCCTGCAAAAACAAGTTAGACGTCCTCTACTTTGTTGTTGCAAGTTTTACGTGGCTGCTACGAGCTGAGCAAGAATCGTTCTTACCTACGCATCAAAACCAAATGATAGTTTGTCAAGTTAGTGTTTATTTAACCTTCTCAAGAACCAGGCGTAGCCACACTCGGTTCAAGTAAAGTTGGAGAAACTGACACCCGCCAGCCACCTATGTGCAAAGCACGTCGGTAGAACCAGTCTCGCGTAAGCATACGCGTAATGTCGGTCCGGGCCGCTTCATCCAACAATATCTCCGAACCAAAGTATGACATGCTGGTAAGCAGTATGACTTGTATCGCCCACAACTCACTTTTGTTCTACTCGTGCATATAACGTCAATGCATAAAACCTGGCTTGGATACCACTGTTGGGGAACATAGTAATTTCAAAAAAAAATCCTACGCACACGTAAGATCATGGTGATGCAAAGCAACGAGAGGGGGAGTGTATCTTCATACCCTTGAAGCTCGCTAAGCGGAAGCATTTATCAACGCGGTTAATGTAGTCGTACACCTTCACGATCCGCCCGATCAAGTACTGAACGTACGACACCTCCACGTTCAGCACACATTCAGCTCAATGACGTCCTCGCCTTCTCGATCCAGCAAGACGGGCGAAGTAGTAGATGAGTTCTGGCAGCATGACGGCGTGGTGATGGTGTTGGTGAAGAACAATCTCTGCAGGGCTTCGCCTAAGCACTATGGAAACTATGACGGGGGATAAACTAGAGGGGACGAGATTGCCGGCACACGGCTTGGTGTTTCTTGATGTGTCTTTGGTGCTAGCCCTGCCCCTCTATTTATATGTTGAGCCTTGGGGTCGAAACTTGGAGTAAAAGCCTCCACAAAGTCGGTTTCACCCGGAAGGCAAGAGTCCTTCTCGGACTCCAGGGCCAGACGCCAGGGTCCCCGGCGTCTAGACCCAGACGCCAGGGACCCTGGAATCTGGCCCCTGGACTCCGCAAAACTTCCTTTTGCGCTTTCCGAAAAACCTCGTGGGCTTTCCCCTTTGGCCCAAATAAAGTGTTCTCGTACCCAAACATTTCGGTAAACATCCGGAACCCCTTCCGGTGAATTCTGGAACCCTTCCGGAGACTAAACACTATTATCCCATATATCATACTTTATCTCCGGACCATTCCAGAGTTTCTCGTCATGTCCGTGATCATATCCGGGACTCCGAACAACATTCGGTCACCAACATACATAACTCATATCATACTATATCATCAACGAACGTTAAGTGTGCAGACCCTACGGGTTTGAGAACTATGTAGACATGATCGACACACCTCTCTGGTCAATAACCAACAGCGGAACCTGGATGCCCATATTGGCTCCTACATATTCTACGAAGATCTTTATCAGTCGAACCGCATAACAACATACGTTGTTCCCTTTGTCATCGGTATGTTACTTGCCCGAGATTTGATCGTCGATATCTCAATACCTAGTTCAATCTCGTTATCGGCAAGCCCGCAACTAACTCATTAGTTGCAATGCTTGCAAGGCTTATATTGATGTGCATTACCGAGTGGACCCAGAGATACCTTTCCGACAATCGGAGTGACAAATCCTAATCTCGAAATATGCCAACCCAACAAGTACCTTTGGAGACACCTGTAGAGCACCTTTATAATCACCCATTTATGTTGTGATGTTTGGTAGCACACAAGGTGTTCCTACGGTAAACGGGAGTTGCATAATCTCATAGTCATAGGAACATGTATAAGTCATGAAGAAAGCAATAGCAACATACTAAGTGATCAAGTGCTAAGCTAACGGAATGGGTCAAGTCAATCACATCATTCTCCTAATGATGTGATCCCATTAATTAAATGACAACTCTTTGCCCATGGCTAGGAAACATAACCATCTTTAATTAACGAGCTAGTCAAGTAGAGGCATACTAGTGACACTCAGTTTGTCTATGTATTCACACATGTACTAAGTTTCCGGTTAATACAATTCTAGCATGAATAATAAACATTTATCATGTAATTATGAAATAAATAATAACTTTATTATTGCCTCTAGGGCATATTTCCTTCAAAAGGCACACCAAGATTTCTCTTAGCGATGTGCGATTCCCCTTCCACGGTTTATTCCTCCGGTCATAGTGTCGTAGTGCTTAGGCGAAGCCCTGCGCAGATCACATCATCAACACCGTCACCGCGCCGTCGTGCTGACGGAACTTTCCCTCGACCCTCTACTAGATCAAGAGTTCGAGGGAAGTAATCAAGTTGAACGTGTGCTGAACATGGAGGTGTCGTGCGTTTGGTACTTGGATCGGTTGGATTGTGAAGACGCTTCCGCTTTCGGTCTACGAGGGTACGTGGACACACTCTCCCCCTCCCATTGCTATGCATCTCCTAGATAGATCTTGCATGATCGTAGGAATTGTTTGAAATTATATGCTACGTTCCCCAAAAGTGGCATCTGAGCCAGGTCTATGCGTAGATGATATGCATGAGTAGAACACAAAGAGTTGTGGGCGATAATAGTCATACTGGTTACCACCAACGTTTTACTTTGATTCTGTGGTATTGTTGGATGAAGCGGCCTGGACCGACATTACATGACCGCATTCATGAGACTGGTTCTACCGACGTGCTTTGCACACAGGTGGCTGGCAGGTCTCTGTTTCTCCAACTTTAGTTGAATCGAGTTTGACTAGGCCGGTCCTTGTTGAAGGTTAAAACAACACACTTGACGAAAAATCATTGTGGTTTTGATGCGTAGGTAAGAACGGTTCTTGCTAGAAGCTCGTGGCACCCACGTAAAACTTTCAATAACAAAGTAGAGGACGTCTAACTTGTTTTTGCAGGGCTTGTTGTGATGTGATATGGTCAAGACATGATGAGATATAAATTGTTGTATGAGATGATCATGTTTTGTAATAGAGTTATCGGCAACTGGCAGGAGCCATATGGTTGTCACTTTATTGTATGAAATGCAATCGCCATGTAATTGCTTTACTTTATCACTAAGCGGTAGTGATAGTCGTAGAAGCAATAGTTGGCGAGACGACAATGATGCTATGATGGAGATCAAGGTGTCAAGCCGGTGACAATGGAGATCATGACGATGCTTTGGAGATGGTGAGCAAAGGCACAAGATGATGATGGCCATATCATGTCACATATTTTGATTGCATGTGATGTTTATCTTTTATGCATCTTATTTTGCGTAGTACGACGGTAGCATTATAAGATGATCCCTCACTAAAATTTCAAGGTATAAGTGTTCTCCCAGAGTATGCACCATTGCAAAAGTTCTTCGTGCTGAGACACCACATGATGATCGGGTGTGATAAGCTCTATGTTCAAATACAACGGGTGCAAGCCAGATTTGCACACATAGAATACTCGGGTTAAACTTGATGAGCCTAGCATATACAGATATGGCCTCGGAACACTGGAGACCGAAAGGTCGAAGGTGAATCATATAGTAGATATGATCAACATAGTGATGTTCACCATTGAAGACTACTCCATCTCACGTGATGATTGGACATGGTTTAGTTGATTTGGATCACGTATAATTTAGATGACTTGAGGGATGTCTATCTAAGTGGGAGTTCTTAAGTACTATGTTTAATTGAACTTTAATTTATCATGAACCTAGTCCTGATAGTATTTTGCAAATTATGTTGTAGATCAATAGCTCGTGTTGTAACTTCCCTATGTTTTTATATGTTCCTAGAGAAAACTAAGTCGAAAGATGATAGTAGGAGTGATGCACATTCGGTCCATGATATGAGGTTTATCCTCATTGCTGCATAGAAGAATTATGTCCTTGATGCACTACTAGGTGACAGACCTATTGCAGGAGCAGATGCAGACGTTATGAACGTTTGGCTAGCTCAATATGATGACTACTTGATAGTATAGTGCACCATGCTTTACGGCTTAGAACCGGGACTTCAAAAATGTTTTGAACGCCATGTAGCATATGAGATGTTCCAAGAGCTGAAATTGGTATTTCAGACTCATGCCCGTGTCGAGAGGTATGATACCTACGACAAGTACTTCACCTAAAAGATGGAGGAGAATTTCTTAGCTAGTGAGCTTGTGCTCAGAATGTCTGGGTACTACAATCGCTTGAATCAAGTGGGAGTTAATGTTCCAGACAAGATAGTGATTGAAAGAGTTCTCTAGTCACCATCACCAAGTTACTAGAACTTCATGATGAACTATAGTATGCAAGGGATGACGAAAATGATTCCCGAGCTCTTCATGATGCCGAAATCGACGAAGGTAGAAATCAAGAAAGAGCATCAAGTGTTGATGATTGACAAGACCACTAGTTTCAAAAAAAGGGCAAAGGGAAAGAAATGGAACTTCAAGTTGAATGGCAAGCAAATTGTAACTCCCGGGAAGAAGCCAAAAGCTAGACCCAAGCCAGAAACTGAGTGCTTCTACTGCAAAGGAAATGGTCACTAGAAGTGGAACTGCCCCAAACATTTGACGGATAAGAAGGATGGCAAAGTGAACAAAGGTATATTTGGTATACAAGTTATTGATGTGTACCTTGCTAGTGTTCATAGTAGCCCCTGGGTATTTGATACTTGTTCGGTTGCTACGATTAGTAACTCGAAACAGGAGTTACAGAATAAACAGAGACTAGTTGAGGGTGAAGTGATGATGTGTGTTGGAAGTGGTTCCAAGATTGATATGATCATCATCGCACACTCCTTATACTTTCGGGATTAGTGTCAAACCTAAATAAATGTTATTTGGTGTTTGCGTTGAGCATGAATATGATTAGATCATGTTTATCGCAGTACAGTTATTCATTCAAGACAGAGAATAATTGTTATTATGTTTACATGAATAAAACCTTCTTTGGTCATACACCCAATGTTAATGGTTTACTGAGTCTCAATCGTAGTGATACACATATTCATAATAATGATGCCAAAAAGATACAAAGTTGATAATGATAGTGCAATATACTTGTGGCACTGCCGTTTAGGTCATACCAGTGTAAAGCGCATGAAGAAACTCCATACTGACGGGCTTTTGGAATCACTTGATATGAATCATTTGATACTTGAAAACCGTGCCCTATGGGAAAGATGACTAAAACTCCGTTCTCTGGAACAACGGAATGAGCTAATGACTTATTGGAAATAATACATACCGATGTATGCGGTCCGATGAGCGTTGAGGCTCGTGGCGGGTATCGTTATTTTCTGACCTTCACAGATGATTTAAGCAGATATCGGTATATCTACTTAATGAAACACAAGTCTGAAACATTTGAAAAGTTCAAACAATTTTAGAGTGAAGTGGAGAATCATCGTAACAAGAAATAAAGTTTCTACGATCTGATCGTGGAGGAGAATATTTGAGTTACGAGTTTGTCCTTCATTTAAAACAATGTGGAATAGTTTCACAGCTCACGCCACCTAGAACACCACAGCGTAATGGTGTGTCCGAACATCGTAACCACACTTTATTGGATATGGTGCGATCTATGATGTCTCTTATCGATTTACCACTATCATTTTGGGGTTATGCATTAGAGACAGCTGCATTCACTTTACACAAGGCACCATCAAAATCCGTTGAGACGACACCGTATGAACTATGGTTTGGTAGGAAACCTAAGTTGTTGTTTCTTAAAGTTTAGGGATGTGATGCTTATGTCAAAAGGCTTCAGCCCGATAATCTCGAACCCAAGTCGGAGAAATGTGTCTTCATAGGTTACCCTAAAGAAACAATTGGGTACCACTTTTACCACAAGTCTGAAGGCAAGATTTTTGTTGCTAAAGAATGAAACCTTTCTAGAGAAGGAGTTTCTCTCGAAAGAAGTGAGTGGGAGAAAAGTAGAACTTGATGAGGTAATTTTACCTGCTCTCAATTTGGAAGGTAGCTCATCTGAGAAATCTGTTGATGCCTACACCACTTGGAGAGGAAACTAATGATAGAGATCATGAAACTTCAGATCAAGTTACTACAGAACCTCGTATGTCTGGCAGATCACGATCCGCACCAGAGTGGTACGATAATCCTGTTCTGGAAGTCATGTTACTTGACCATGACGAACCTACGAACTATGAAAAAGCTATGATGAGACCAGATTCCGCCAGATGGCTTGAGGCCATGAAATCTGAGATAGGATCCATGTCTGAGAACAAAGTGTGGACTTTGGTGGACTTGCCCGATGATCGGCAAGCCATTAAGAATAAATGGATCTTCAAGAGGAAGACGGACGCTAATGGTAGTGTTACTATCTACAAAGCTCAACTAGTCGCAAAAGGGTTTTCCACAAGTTCAAGAAGTTGACTACAATGAGATTTTCTCAACCGTAGCGATGCTTAAAGTCCGTCTGAATCATGTTAGCAATTGCCATATTTTATGAAATCAATGTCAAAACTACATTTCTTAAATGGATATCTCTAAGGAGAGTTGTATATGATGCAACCAGAAGGTTTTGTCAATCCTAAAGGTGCTAACAAAGTGTGGAGCTCCAACGATCCATCTGTGGACTGGTGCAAGCATCTCGGAGTTGGAATATATGCTTTGATGAGTTGATCAAAGCATATAGTTTTATACATACTTGCGGTGAAGCCAGTATTTACAAGAAAGTGAGTGGGAGCACTATAGCCTTTCTGATAAGTATATGTGAATGACATATTGTTGATCGAAAATGATGTAGAATTTTCTGGAAAGCATAAAGGAGAGTTTGAAAGGAGATTTTCAAAGAAAAACCTAGGTGAACCTGCTTAGATATTGGGCATCAAGATCTATAGAGATAGATCAAAGATGCTTGATAAGTTTTTTCAATGAGTACATACCTTGACAAGATTTTGAAATAGTTTAAAATGGAACAGTCCCAGAAGGAGTTCTTGCCTATGTTGCAAGGTGTAAAGATGAGTAAGACTCAAAACCCGACCACATCAGAAAATAGAAAGAGAATGAAAGTCATTCTCTATGCCTCGGCCATAGGTTCTATAAAGAATGCTATGCTATGTACCAGACCTATTGTGTGCCTTATCATGAGTTTGGCAAGGGGGTACGATAGTGATCCAGGAGTGGATCATTGTACAGCGATCAAAGTTATCCTTAGTTGCCTAAGAGGACTAAGGAAAAATGTCTCGGTTATGGAGGTGATAAAGAGTTCGTCGTAAAGAGTTACGTCGATGCAAGTCTTTACACCGATCCAGATGACTCTGAGTCTTAATCTGGATGCATATTGAAAGTGGGAGCAATTAGCTAGAGTAGCTCCATGCAAAGCATTGTGGACATAGAAAATTTGCAAAATACATACGGCTCTGAATATTGCAGACCCGTTGACTAAACTTCACTCACAAGCAAAACATGATCACACCTTACTACTCTTTGGGTGTTAATCACATAACGATGTGAACTAGATTATTGACTCTAGTAAACCCTTTGGTTGTTGGTCACATGGCGATGTGAACTATGGGTCTTAATCACATACATATGTGAAATATTGGTGTTAAATCACATGGCGATGTGAACTAGATTATTGACTCTAGTGCAAGTGGGAGACTGAAGGAAATATGCCCTAGAGGCAATAATAAAGTTGTTATTTTATATTTCCTTATATCATGATAAATGTTTATTATTCATGCTAGAACTATATTAACCGGAAATTTAGTACATGTGTGAATACATAGACAAAACATAGTCTCCCTAGTATGCCTCTACTTGACTAGCTCATTAATCAAAGATGGTTATATTTCCTCACCATAGACATGTGTTGTCATTTGATGAACGGGATCACATCATTAGAGAATGATGTGATGGACAAGACCCATCCGTTAGCTTAGCATAATGATCATTAAGTTTTATTGCTATTGCTTTCTTCATGACTTATACATGTTCCTCTAATTATGAGATTATGCAACTCCCGAATACCGGAGGAACACCTTGTGTGCTATCAAATGTCACAACGTAACTGGGTGATTATAAATATGCTCTACAGGTGTCTCCGAAGGTGTTTGTTGGGTTGGCATAGATCGAGATTAGGATTTGTCACTCCGTGTATCGGAGAGGTATCTCTGGGTCCTCTCAGTAATGCTCATCACTATAAGCCTTGCAAGATATGTGACTAATGAGTTAGTTGTGGGATGAAGCATTACAGAATGACTAAAGAGACTTGCTGATAACGAGATTGAACTAGGTATGATGATACCGACGATCGAATCTCGGGCAAGTAACATACCAATGACAAAGGGAACAACGTATGTTGTTGTGCAGTTTGACCGATAAGATATTCATAGAATATGTAGGATCCACTATGAGCATCCGGGTTCCACTATATATTATTGATCGAAGATGTGTCTCGATCATGTGTACATAGTTCTCGAACCCGTAGGATCCGCACGCTTAACGTTCAATGACGATTTGTATTATGAGTTATGTGTTTTTATCACAAAAGTTTGTTCGAAGTCCTGGATGAGATCGCGGACGTGACGAGGAGTCTCGAAATGGTCGAGACATAAAGAATGATATATTGGACGATGTTATTCAGACACAGGAAGAGTTCCAAGAGGTACAGGGTAAAAACGGAGTGCCGGAGGGGTTACCGGAACCCCCCCGGGGAAGTAATGGGCCATCATGGGCCATAGGGGAGAGAGAGAACAACCCACAAGGGGGTGGCGCGCCCTCCCTGTCGGTGTCAAAACAGGCAGATCTCGGGTAGGTGGTCCCAAACTGCGCGTCTTAGGCTGATGGTAACAGGAGGCGGGGGACACAATGTTTACCCAGGTTCGGGCCCTCTCTATGGAGGTAATACCCTACTTCTTGCTTGATTTATCTTGATGAATATAAGTATTACAAGAGTTGTATCTACCACGAGATCGTAATGGCTAAACCCTAGAAGCTAGCATATGATTGTGATTGTTCTTCTTGTCCTACGGACAAAACCCTCCGGCTTATATAGACACTGGAGGGGGCTAGGGTTACACAAGGTCGGTTAAAGAGAAAGGAATCTACATATCCGAATCGCGAAGCTCACCTTCCATGCAAAGGAGATTCCCATCCGTACATGGGACGAATTCTTCTATCTTGTATCTTCATAGCCCAACAGTCCGACCCATGTATATAGTCCGGCTGTCTGAGGACCCCTTAATCCAGGACTCCCTCAGTAGCCCCTGAACCAGGCTTCAATGACGATGAGTCTGGCGCGCAGATTGTCTTCGGCATTGCAAGGCGGGTTCCTTCTCCGAATACTTCAAAGTAGATCTCGAACACTAGAATCGTGTCCGGCTCTGCAAAAAAATTTCCATATACCACCGTAGAAAGTACAATATTCCACGAGTCCAATCTACTAACAACTTTTTCGAAGAGTGACATCATGCCACGGCCCGGTCATTATTCGAACCATTTTTAGCCTGCCCCTCCATATTTCAAGGTGCGGTTTCACTGGCACGTCTTGTCAAAGCAGAGATCATGTACCCTTATCACGGGATTCTCATCAATACGGGCATAGGTAACCCAACCGTGTCACCTGCATGACGTTTGGGAAGTAAGCGGATTTTAAGGCGAGTAGGGAGGCGCATGACTTTTACTGCCTTTATAAAGGGATAAGGATCCAACTCTTTCACCCATGCCTTCTCTCTGCTTCCCCATCCTCGAGCTCCAGCGCCCAAGCTTCCATCTCTTCCGCCCCCAAAAAGCACCCCAGCCCTGTACGGATCCGGAGCGCAGGGCAAGTGGATGGCTTCCTCCGTCAAGGAGAAGGATATCAGAAACTCAGAGAGGCCGGGTATCTGGCCAAGGAGATCGCGCACCGTCTCCCAGCCGTAGGACAGATCATCCGTACTCCGGAACTCCATGAGAGGGTCGTCTTCCTCCCTCATTTCATCCGCGGGTTAAGGTTTCCCCTCCACCCATTCGTTCGCGGACTTATGTATTACTACGGGATAGTTTTCCATGATCTATCCCCCAATTCCTTCCTCAACATCTCGACATTTATTGTCGTGTGCAAGACCTTCCTCCGCATCCCTCCACACTTCGGACTGTGGCTAAAGATCTTCAACGTGAAGCCGAAGTGGTAGGCGGCCAAGGATCGCGGGTACAAAGAGTCCCGTCCCGCAAGTTCGGTAAGTCTTTATATGTTTTCAAGGTGTATCCTTTACTCGCATACTTGAGGGAAACACCTAATATTTCCCTACTGATTCTCCCAGGGATGGACGAAGGAGGCGGAGGGGATTTACTGTCCGGCTTCGCTGCCCGAAGAACAAGCAGGCCCGCTTCTGACGAAGATGCTGGTCCCGACACCTTATAAGGCGCCGAAGAAGAAGGCCAATAAGGAGGCCAAAGGGACCAGGGATGGTCTCCATCGCAAGGGCACTTCAAACATGGTGTACAAAGACGCCGAGGCCTACTCCTCCGCCGAAGAAGACAAGGAAGAGGAGGAGGAAGAAGAAGGGGAAAGCCATTCCCACCCTGTGAGGGGGAGAAAGAAGAGGATGACCTCCACACATTTGGAGGCCGAAACGTCCAAGAAGGGGAAAGCTTCCCTTCTAGACAAATCCACCGCGGCCATCGACAGCAGCTCGGAGTGGGGACCTAGGGTCAAGCCCCTGGCCAAATTGTGAGTACTAAAAAACCTGGACACATTCATGTATCCAGCCTCACTATTGCATAGTATTAACATGTCGAGTCACGCATTTTGCAGTCCGACCAGGTCCAATGTCAAGCAATCTTCATCAGAGGACTTGCTGGACCCGAATGCGATGGACAGCAAGACCCTCCCGACGGCCTCCTCCCCCAAGGGATGGACAACACTGAGGTGTTGTCCCAAAGGAACCCAGGCCAGGGAGGAGCTCAGGAGACCGTCGGGGCGGCGCCGGAGGGTCAAACCCCGGCATCCGGACACATGTGGGAGCAGACCCCCATGGATACTGACGGTGGGGGCCACCCTAAATTCGGCCCCCAGCCGGACACAATTCCGGAGACCAATATGGCTCCGGAATCAGGCAAGCAACCTTCTTCAACAGAAGAGGGTGCGCCTATTCCACTGGTGACCTCTGTCCACCCAGAGGTGTCAGATACTTTGTTGGAGGCGCTGCAAAGCGCTTCCATTGTTGAAAAGCACCGTACACTTATGGGTGCGGTGATTGGGAAGATTCAGTCCGCCAAAAGCGGGCTGACCGAAGCCTGCACCAGCCTAATAACAGGCTTTGAGGTAAGCAGTGAAGTTGAATATAAAAAGAATGTCACAATATAGATAGTAGCCCCTGATACATGGTTTGGTGTTTGAAAAGAAAAGCCGGATAGAGGATCAAATAATTTTCGCAGGAGACTAACTATGACATATTTGTGTATATAAGCAGGCGTCGTTATTGGCTGCAACCTCCCGTACTGCTGAGGTCTCCGGACTGAAGCAGAGTCTGGAGCGGGCCGAGGAAGAGCTCGGCCATGTAAAGAAGCAACTGGTGGAGAACAAAGGTATGGAATAACCTTGTTTATATTCAATATGGATGAGTAGTTTATTTTGACTAAAAAATGTCATGGTATATTTTAGGAGCGGCGACCGAGGGCGAGGCTCTCAAGAAGGCGCTAGCCGAGGCCGAGAAGAAGGCGGCGAAGGAGCATGCCACTCGTGAAAAACACGAGGCCAGGGTCATTGAGGTCCAATAAGAGCTCCAAGAAGACATAAAGAAGCGCGAGTCCTTGGAGCAGAGTATTGCGGATAAATAATCCAAACTCACCAAGGCTCATCAATCCGCACACAATCCCTGGGTTGAAGCCCAAGGTGCCCTCCAGGAAATCCAGGAGGCAAAAAATCACGGCAGATAAGGCCTTTATTATGCGGAGCAAATATGTGAAGGAAAGGTTCCTTTTACTGACCCGAATTCAGAGTTCTCCAGGGGTGTTTGCGGATCTGCCGCGCAGCGTGTCCGACGCCGCACAATTCTACCGAGTCGAAGAGGGGAGCTCTATGGAGAAGTTGTTCTGGTCGCAATATCTTGCACCAGAACATCCGGTGCCCTTCATCGATCAACTGAAAACAGCTGGTCGAGCTGCATAGGGAGGCCAAACTAGCCATTAAGGATTTGATAATCCGGCTATGGCCTGCCGAAGCTATTCCCAGCAGCTACTTCGGACTTGTGAAGCGGCTAGTTAGTGTTTGCGCTCGGCTTGATGCCATCAAGCGGTCAGTCTGCATCGAAGGTGCGTGAATGCCCTTCGCCCGCGCCAAGGTGCATTGGGAGAAAATGGATGCCGCGAAGCTGATGACCGAAGGACCGCCCACAGGGAAGGAGCACTGCAAGCCCGAGATGTACTATGATGGTGTCTTGGAGGGATCTCGCCTTGTGGCGGAGCAATGTGCCAAGGATATCATATTTTCATGAATACATTCATGTCATCCTGTGATGTAATGTTGAACAAGATCGTTATGTAATATAATGCTTGTTATTTAAAATTTTACCTCCCGTGCAACCGTTTTTATATTAATTCTGAGAGTTGGCCAGTCGTCGACTTTTGCCCCCATGTAGGAAGTACGGGGGTGTTCGGGATAAATCTAAACACTCTTTACTCCATATTTTGGTCCTTAAAGGAGGTGTTTAGAGCAACGAACCAGGCAATCGGACTATAAGGCTTTAATACCCTCACTTAGCCATAGGAGTTTGACAATGAAAAATGTAGGCGCACCCTCTAGTGTTCGGAAGTCCGAACTTGGGGTACTGTAAACACCTAATCGGATAAAAACCGATTCATCGCACAATGCATCAGATATCGCATAATGCAGAAAAAATCGCTAGAGATTTTGTGACCCCTCAAACAGCTGACCAGCTCTCGCTACATCATGACAGTCAGTTTTCGGCTTTCTCTAATGAGGTGCTCGTCCGGAAGAACCGGGACACAATCGTAGTAGTTCTCCCTTTACTACCCTAGCCGATATAGCGGAACATAGGGTAGCAAGCTCAGGAGACGGGCAACCCAACTATTGACCCAAGACATGAATCGGAGCCGATGCATATAATGCTATAAGTTCGGGGTGCTGAACAACCGTAAAGGTGTTCGGACTTTCTTTGCCGTATTATGGGGTACAATGAAGCCCCTGGTGAATTAAGGTGTACCAGAGTGTACGGTTGCAATTTGACAAAAATATCAAAAAAATGAAACAACAGGGTGAATGTCATATAAATAGAGCCTCAAATTGTTTTCATTGTAATTCAATAATACGTCAAAGCGTATAAGTACAAGTAATGCGATAAACAATATGACTTCGGAACCTGCTAAGACCATGGGGGCGGCGTGCGGATCTAGAAACAGATAGAATGATCATCGAGAAGAATATCTAGAGATTCCCTCGTGCGTTCGAGCTACTTCCCTCCTTGGTATATCCGTCCTTTGATAGGTCCGACCGTCAGGTCGCTAATAACTGCCTAGACAAAAAGTAACCTGAAAAGAAAAAGAAAATGTAAATAATGTGTGTGTCCAGGAGCGGTTGTGCCGCATTGTGGAACACAACCTAGTTGTGCCTCCGTCTATCCCCATGGTATCTTTAGTGCGTAGTTATGTACGCGCGATATGAAGGCCGCAGTTTGGTCGGGGTTGGAACGGAGGCCGAATTACTAGTCAAGCTCTTGACGAGCTAGGTTGTACTGCTGCAGGGTAGTTCGGACTCTTTTGACAGTGTCCGGGAGCTTGGCCACGGAATTGAGGTTCGATCTAAAGAGGCCGCTCTGTGCTTCTGCTGCGAGGGCAGCGGTGTGCTCCTCAATATGGAGGGAGCGTTCCGTGTTTCCATTGACTGTTATGATACCACGTGGACCGGGCATCTTGAGCTTGAGATAAGCATAGTGTGGCACCGCATTGAATCGAGCGAATGCGGTTCGTCCGAGCAGTGCGTGATAGCCACTGCGGAAAGGGACGATATCGAAGATTAGCTCTTCATTTCGGAAGTCATCCGGGGATCCAAAGACCACTTCCAGTGTGATTGAGCCCGTTCAGCAGGCCTCTACACCTGGTATGACACCTTTAAAGGTGGTTTTTGTGGGCTTGATCCTTGAAGGGTCGATACCCATCTTGTGCACTGTGTCCTGATTAAAAATAGAGTAGGTTCAGGCTGCTGCCGCCGTCCATGAGGACTCGCGTAAGGTGGAATCCATCAATGATTGGGTCGAGAACCAGTGCGGCTGAACCACCATGACAGATACTGGTCGGATGGTCCCTGCGATCAAAGGTGATCGGACAACACGACCATGGGTTGTACTTTGGGGCAACTGGCTCCATCGCGTAGACGTCCCTGAGTGCGCGCTTCCGCTCCCGCTTGGGAATATGGGTAGCGTATATCATGTTCACCGTTTTGACTTGTGGAGGAAACTTCTTCTGTCCCCCTGTGTTCGGTGGCCCGGGCTCCTCGTCATCGTCATCGCTTTGTGACCCCTTCTCCTTGTTTTCGGTGTTTAACTTGCTGGCCTGTTTGAAAACCCAACATTCTCTGTTGGTATGATTGGCTGGTTTACCGGGGGTGCCGTGGATTTTACATGGACGATCGAGTGTGCGGTCAAAACTGGACGTGCCTGGATTATTTCTCTTAAATGGCTTCTTCCACTGACCGGACTTAGAGCCACTGAATCCAGCATTGACAGCCGTGTCTTCAGCGTTGTCGCCATTGTTTCGACGCTTGTGTCTGCTGCGTTGGGGCTTGCCGTTACTATCTCTGGCTTCAGAAGTGCCAGGTTTACTTGAGTTGTTGTTGCTACGTGCTAGCCAGCTATCTTCGCCCGCACAGAAGCGGGTCATAAGCGTCGTAAGGGCTGCCATGGACTTCGGCTTTTCTTGGCCGAGGTGTCGGGCAAGCCATTCATCACGGATGTTATGCTTAAAGGCCGCTAGGGCTTTGGCATCCGGACAGTCGGCGATCTGGTTCTTTTTAGTTAAGAACTAAGTCCAGAATTTCCTGGCTGGCTCTCCGAGCTGTTGGATTATGTGACTTAAGTCATCAGCATCCAGAGGTCGCACTTAGGTGCCCTGGAAGTTGTCAATGAAGGCATCTTCTAGGTTCTCCCACCTGTCAATAGAGTTTTCTGGCGGACTGTTCAACCAGTGCCGAGCTGGTCCCTTGAGTTTTAGCGGGAGGTACTTGATGGTGTGGAGATCATCACCGCGGGCCATATGAATATGGAGAAGAAAGTCCTCAATCCATACCGCGGGATCTGTTATCCCATCATATGATTCAATGTTTACGGGTTTAAACCCTTCTAGGAATTCATGTTCCATTACTTCATCAGTGAAGCATAGGGGGTGTGTGGCGCCTCTATGTCGGGCCACGTCGCGACGCAGCTCGGATGGAGCTGGTCTGCGGTATTCGGCCCGAACAGGTTTGTATTTTTCATATCCGGCAAGATGGCCGTCGTCGCGCATTGGGGCGCAACCCCACGATCCATAGAACGATCTGGTCTTGCCTGCTCTGTTTTCTAAGCTGTACCGCGGGTCATGTGTGTATCCCCGAGTTGGTGTGTTTCCGTTTGTTCGGCGAGGTAGTGCGGGCTGGTGTTCGGCTTTAATGAGTTTAGCACATCACCTAAAGGCGAGTACCGGAAGATATCCACGGAGGTGAACTCAACGATCGGCGCCTGATCGATAGGGGCGGATACACGTAGTTTGGAACCTATGGCAGAGACGAGTCCGAGGTTCCGATGACACAGGCCTCGTTGGAGGTCAGATCTGTGTTCGGCTCTAACGCCGCTGAGTCTGCGGTTTCCGTGGCGGGGTTGAGCCGCCCATCCTCGGATGGCGCAATCTGCTCTGGATCTAGGGCTAGAGTAGTTATAGGCGCTATCTCTTGAGCACGGTTCGATGATAAATTTAGGTCATGTTCATCATGGCGGCAGGGTGCGACTGTCATGGGCTCGAATCCGAAGAAGATCAAGTCTCCGCGGATGTTGGCGGTGTAGTTCAAGCTTCCAAACCTGACCTGGTGGCCAGGGGCGTAGCTGTCGATCTGCTCCAGATGGCCAAGCGAGTTGGCGCGCAGCACGAAACCGCCGAATACGAAGATCTGTCCGGGGAGGAAAACCTCACCCTGGACTGCATTGTTGTGGATGATTGATGGAGCCATCAAAACCTTGTGGTGACGACGCAACGGAACTCTCAATGAAAGCACCAATGTCGGTGTCAAAACCGGCGGATCTCGGGTTGGGGGTCCCGAACTGTGCGTCTTAGGCTGATGGTAACAGGAGGCGGGGGACACAATGTTTACCCAGGTTCAGGCTCTCTCTATGGAGGTAATACCATACTTCCTGCTTGATTGATCTTGATGAATATGAGTATTACAAGAGTTGATCTACCACGAGATCGTAATGGCTAAACCCTAGAAGCTAGCCTATGATTGTGATTGTTCTTCTTGTCCTATGGACTAAACCCTCCGGTTTATATAGACATCGGAGGGGGCTAGGGTTACACAAGGTCGGTTACAGAGAAAGGAATCTACATATCCGAATCACCAAGCTTGCCTTCCACGCAAAGGAGAGTCCCATCCGGACACGGGACGAAGTCTTCTATCTTGTATCTTCATAGCCCAACAGTCCGGTCCATGTATATAGTCCGGCTGTCCGAGGACCCCTTAACCCAGGACTCCCTCACCCCCCATGGGGTGTCCGAATAGGACTAGGGAAGGGGGTGTGGCCCCCTTTCCCTCTCCCTTCCTTCTTCCCCCTTCCACCAAAGGGAATCCTACTAGGACTTGGAGTCCTAATAGGACTCCTCTCTCTTGGCGCGCACTACAGGGGCCGTCCGGCCTCCCCCTCTCCTCCTTTATATACGTGGGCAGGGGGCACCCCAAAGGCACACTATGATTTCTCTTAGCCGTGTGAGGTGCCCCTTCCACATTTTGTTTCTCCTTTCGTAGCGCTGTAGTGCTTAGGTGAAGTCCTGCACAGATCACATCATCAACATCGTCACCACGCCATCGTGCTGAGGAACTCTCCCTCAACCCTCTACTGGATCAAGAGTTCGAGGGACGTCATCGAGCTGAATGTGTGCTGAACAGGAAGGTGCCGTGCGTTCGGTACTTGGATCGGTTGGATCGTGAAGACGTTCGACTACATCAACCGCATTAACTAACGCTTCTGCTTTCGGTCTACGAGGGTATGTGGACACACTCTATCCCTATCATTGTTATGCATCTCCTAGATAGATCTTGCGTGATCGTAAGAATTTTTTTGAATTGCATGCTACGTTCCCCAACATCAACACATCAACCAGTCCAGAGTTAGGAAACGGGAAAGGGGAAGCGAGTTCAAAGCATCGCAGGGTAACTCATCACGGGAAACTCACCTACAAGACACCCGTTATGGGGCGAAAACCCAACGACACCCTACAATTATCAGCAAATACTAACAAGCCTACCAGGCCAAGGGACAAATACCAGCTCACAAGCGAACAACAAGAACCAGGAAGCAGCTCACATAGGAGCGAAGACGATATAACGACACCATAAGACTAAGAGATGGTTTATGACCAGAGAAGACGCCTGCTCCACGGGAAATAACCATAATCAGTTGGATGTCGCTTCATCTGCAACCGTCGTGCGAATCCTCATCACATTACAAGCCTTCTCCTTCAGCATCCCTGATCCACGCTCCATTGCAGTCCGCTCAGTACCTTTCATCAGACCCGCCCAATAATGCATAAATACATAGGCAGAAAAGATAATCTCAAATGGTGTTTTAGGAAGCTTAAATTCAAATGTTGCACGATTACGGCTATTCCAAACTGCCCAGCAGATCGCAGCAAGGCATAAGGTATAATATTTGACCCTGTCAGGAAGATAAACATAGCACCATAAGTAGTATTGCCACAGGTTGTTAGGACAGCAACTCGTACCAAGAACCGAGCCTATCGTATGCCAAATTACCCTGGCCTCGGGGCGTATAAAAAACAGATGTTGAGAGGTCTTCCTCTCATTGCAGAAGGAGCACTTTGGGTTCCTAGCCCAATTGTGCCTACTCATAATGTCACGAGTAAAAACAGCATCTTGAAATAATTGCCAGAGAAAGAATATTTTTAGAGGAATAATATTCGCTGCCTAGATCCATCTAAAGTCACACCCTGCAATGTTTTTCTCAAGATGTTCATACATCGATTCAGTAGTAAACCTGAGTTTGGGGCCAAACTTCCAGCCAATACGGTCTGGCCCTGTACCAACGGTAAACTTGTCATAAACATGCACATATATTCCCACATCTCACGTAGGGGAGAGTGCAACCGTCTCCAAAACAATTCAAGAACATCAACATTATTCCATTTATCCATAGTAATATCCGAATGGTTACAAATGCAATAGAGTTGGGGAAAACGTGTGTACAAAGGAGGATTCCCAAGAAGAGGATGAATCCACACCCTTGCCACACCAGATCTAAATTGGACCACTCTTCCAGCCATATAGTGTTCTTTCACACTCATGATAGCTTTCCAAATGAGTGAATCATTGAACTTACTTTTGACCATGGCAACCGTGTCACGTTTGAAGTATTTCGCAAGGATCACGTCTTGCCATAGTCCTTGTTGGGTATCTAACTTCTGATGGGTTTCGTAGTAATTTCAAAATTTTTCCTACGCACACACAGGATCATGTGATGCATAGCAACGAGGGGAGAGTGTTGTCTACGTACCCAACGCAGACCGACTGCGGAAGCGATGACACGACGTAGAGGAAGTAGTCGTACGTCTTCACGATCCAACCGATCAAGTACCGAAACTACGACACCTCCGAGTTCGAGCACACGTTCAGCTCGATGACGATCCCCGGACTCCGATCCAGCAAAGTGTCGGGGAAGAGTTTCGTCAGCACGATGGCGTGGTGACGATCTTGATGAACTACAGCAGCAGGGCTTCGCCTAAACTCCGCTACAGTATTATCGAGGAATATGGTGGCAGGGAGCACCGCACACGGCTAAGGAATAGATCACGTGGATCAACTTGTGTCAACTTGTGTGTTTAGAGGTGCCCCTGTCTCCGTATATAAAGGAGGAGAGGAGGGGAGGCTGGCCGGCCAAGGGGGGGAGGCGCAGGAGAGTCCTACTCCCTCTGGGAGTAGGATTCCCCCTCCAATCCTAGTCCAACTAGGATTCCTCGGAGGGGAAAAGAGGAGGAGGGGGCCGGCCACCTCTCCTAGTCCTAATAGGACTAGGGGAAGGGGGGGCGCGCAGCCCATCTAGGGCAGCCCCTTCTCTTTTCCACTAAGGCCCACTATTGCCCAAATAGCTCCCGGGGGGTTCCGGTAACCCTCCCGGTATTCCGGTAAAATCCCGATTTCACCCGGAACACTTCCGATATCCAAATATAGGCTTCCAATATATCAATCTTTACGTCTCGACCATTTCGAGACTCCTCGTCTTGTCCGTGATCACATCCGGGACTCCGAACAACCTTCGGTACATCAAAATGTATAAACTCATAATATAACTGTCATCGTAACCTTAAGCGTGCGGACCCTACGGGTTCGAGAACAATGTAGACATGACCGAGACACGTCTCCGGTCAATAACCAATAGCGGGACCTGGATGCCCATATTGGCTCCTACATATTCTACGAAGATCTTTATCGGTCAGACCGCATAACAACATACGCTGTTCCCTTTGTCATCGGTATGTTACTTGCCCGAGATTCGATCGTCGGTATCCAATACCTAGTTCAATCTCGTTACCGGCAAGTCTCTTTACTCGTTTCGTAATACATCATCTCAAAACTAACATATTAGTTGTAATGCTTGCAAGGCTTATGTGATGTGTATTACCGAGAGGGCCCAGAGATACCTCTCCGACAATCGGAGTGACAAATCCTAATCTCGAAATACGCCAACCCAACATCGACCATTGGAGACACCTGTAGTACTCCTTTATAATCACCCAGTTACGTTGTGACGTTTGGTAGTACCCAAAGTGTTCCTCCGGTAAACGGGAGTTGCATAATCTCATAGTCATAGGAACATGTATAAGTCATGAAGAAAGCAATAGCAACATACTAAACGATCGGGTGCTAAGCTAATGGAATGGGTCATGTCAATCAGATCATTCTGCTAATGATGTGACCTCGTTAATCAAATAACAACTCATTGTTCATGGTTAGGAAACATAACCATCTTTGATTAACGAGCTAGTCAAATAGAGGCATACTAGTGACACTTTGTTTGTCTATGTATTCACACATGTATTATGTTTCCGGTAAATACAATTCTAGCATGAATAATAAACATTTATCATGATTATAAGGAAATAAATAATAACTTTATTATTGCCTCTAGGGCATATTTCCTTCAGTCTCCCACTTGCACTAGAGTCAATAATCTAGATTACACTATAATGATTCTAACACCCATGGAGCCTTGGTGATGATCATGTTTTGCTCGTGGAAGAGGCTTAGTCAACGGGTCTGCAACATTCAGATCCGTATGTATCTTGCAAATCTCTATGTCTCCCACCTGGACTAGATCCCGGATGGAGTTGAAGCGTCTCTTGATGTGTTTGGTCCTTTTGTGAAATCTGGATTCCTTTGCCAAGGCAATTGCACCAGTATTGTCACAAAAGATTTTCATTGGATCCGATGCACTAGGTATGACACCTAGATCAGATATGAACTCCTTCATCCAGACTCCTTCATTTGCTGCTTCCGAAGCAGCTATGTATTCCGCTTCACATGTAGATCTCGCTACGACGCTTTGTTTAGAACTGCACCAACTGACAGCTCCATCGTTTAATGTAAACACGTATCCGGTTATCGATTTAGAATCGTCCGGATCAGTGTCAAAGCTTGCATCAACGTAACCTTTTACGATGAGCTCTTTGTCACCTCCATATACGAGAAACATATCCTTAGTCCTTTTCAGGTATTTCAGGATGTTCTTGACCGCTGTCCAGTGATCCACTCCTGGATTACTTTGGTACCTCCCTGCTAAACTTATAGCAAGGCACACATCAGGTCTGGTACACAGCATTGCATACATGATAGATCCTATGGCTGATGCATAGGGAACATCTTTCATATTCTCTCTATCTTCTGCAGTGGTCGGGCATTGAGTCTTACTCAATTTCACACCTTGTAACACAGGCAAGAACCCTTTCTTCGCCTGATCCATTTTGAACTTCTTCAAAATTTTGTCAAGGTATGTGCTTTGTGAAAGTCCAATTAAGCGTTTTGATCTATCTCTATAGATCTTAATGCCTAATATGTAAGCAGCTTCACCGAGGTCTTTCATTGAAAAACTTTTATTCAAGTATCCCTTTATGCTATCCAGAAATTCTATATCATTTCCAATCAGTAATATGTCATCCACATATAATATCAGAAATGCTACAGAGCTCCCACTCACTTTCTTGTAAATACAGGCTTCTCCGAAAGTCTGTATAAAACCAAATGCTTTGATCACACTATCAAAACGTTTATTCCAACTTCGAGAGGCTTGCACCAGTCCATAAATGGATCGCTGGAGCTTGCACACTTTGTTAGCTCCCTTTGGATCGACAAAACCTTCCGGTTGCATCATATACAACTCTTCTTCCAGAAATCCATTCAGGAATGCAGTTTTGACATCCATCTGCCAAATTTCATAATCATAAAATGCGGCAATTGCTAACATGATTTGGACGGACTTAAGCATCGCTACGGGTGAGAAGGTCTCATCGTAGTCAATCCCTTGAACTTGCCGAAAACCTTTTGCGACAAGTCGAGCTTTGTAGACAGTAACATTACCATCAGCGTCAGTCTTCTTCTTAAAGATCCATTTATTCTCAATTGCTTGCCGATCATCGGGCAAGTCAACCAAAGTCCATACTTTGTTCTCATACATGGATCCCATCTCAGATTTCATGGCTTCAAGCCACTTTTCGGAATCTGGGCTCACCATCGCTTCTTCATAGTTCGTAGGTTCATCATGATCTAGTAGCATGACCTCCAGAACAGGATTACCGTACCACTCTGGTGCGGATCTTACTCTGGTTGATCTACGAGGTTCAGTAGTATCTTGATCTGAAGTTTCATGATCATTATCATTGGTTTCCTCACTAACTGGTGTAGGTGTCACTGAAACAGTTTTCTGTGATGAACTACTTTCCAGTAAGGGAGCAGGTACAGTTACCTCGTCAAGTTCTACTTTCCTCCCACTCACTTCTTTCGAGAGAAACTCCTTCTCTAGAAATGATCCATTCTTAGCAACGAATGTCTTGCCTTCGGATCTGTGATAGAAGGTGTACCCAACAGTTTCCTTTGGGTATCCTATGAAGACACATTTCTCCGATTTGGGTTCGAGCTTATCAGGTTGAAGCTTTTTCACATAAGCATCGCAGCCCCAAACTTTAAGAAACGACAACTTTGGTTTCTTGCCAAACCACAGTTCATAAGGTGTTGTCTCAACGGATTTTGATGGTGCCCTATTTAACGTGAATGCGGCCGTCTCTAAAGCATATCCCCAAAAAGATAGCGGTAAATCAGTAAGAGACATCATAGATCGCACCATATCTAGTAAAGTACGATTACGACGTTCGGACACACCATTACGCTGTGGTGTTCCGGGTGGCATGAGTTGCGAAACTATTCCACAGTTTTTCAAATGTACACCAAACTCGTAACTCAAATATTCTCCTCCACGATCAGATCGTAGAAACTTTATTTTCTTGTTACGATGATTTTCAACTTCACTCTGAAATTCTTTGAACTTTTCAAATGTTTCAGACTTATGTTTCATTAAGTAGATATACCCATATCTGCTTAAATCATCTGTGAAGGTGAGAAAATAACGATATCCGCCACGAGCCTCAATATTCATCGGGCCACATACATTGGTATGTATGATTTCCAACAAATCTGTTGCTCTCTCCATAGTACCGGAGAACGGTGTTTTAGTCATCTTGCCCATGAGGCACGGTTCGCAAGTACCAAGTGATTCATAATCAAGTGGTTCCAAAAGTCCATCAGCATGGAGTTTCTTCATGCGCTTTATACCGATATGACCTAAACGACAGTGCCACAAATAAGTTGCACTTTCATTATCAACTCTGCATCTTTTGGCTTCAATATTATGAATATGTGTATTACTACTATCGAGATTCAATAAGAATAGACCACTCTTAAAGGGTGCATGACCATAAAAGATATTACTCATATAAATAGAACAACCATTATTCTCTGATTTAAATGAATAACCGTCTCGCATTAAACAAGATCCAGATATAATGTTCATGCTCAGCGTTGGCACCAAATAACAATTATTTAGGTCTAATATTAATCCCGAAGGTAGATGTAGAGGTAGCGTGCCGACTGCGATCACATCGACTTTGGAACCGTTTCCCACGCGCATCGTCACCTCGTCCTTTGCCAGTGCCCTCTTATTCTGTAGTCCCTGTTTCGAGTTGCAAATATTAGCAACAGAACCAGTATCAAATACCCAGGTGCTACTGCGAGCTCTAGTAAGGTACACATCAATAACATGTATATCACATATACCTTTGTTCACCTTGCCATCCTTCTTATCCGCCAAATACTTGGGGCAGTTCCGCTTCCAGTGACCAGTCTGCTTGCAGTAGAAGCACTCAGTTTCAGGCTTAGGTCCAGACTTGGGTTTCTTCTCTTGAGCAGCAACTTGCTTGCCGTTCTTCTTGAAGTTCCCCTTTTTCTTCCCTTTGCCCTTTTTCTTGAAACTAGTGGTCTTGTTAACCATCAACACTTGATGCTCCTTCTTGATTTCTACCTCCGCAGCTTTCAGCATTGCGAAGAGCTCGGGAATAGTCTTGTTCATCCCTTGCATATTATAGTTCATCACGAAGCTCTTGTAGCTTGGTGGTAGTGATTGGAGAATTCTGTCAATAACGCAATCATCCGGAAGATTAACTCCCAACTGAATCAAGTGATTATTATACCCAGACATTTTGAGTATATGCTCACTGACAGAACTGTTCTCCTCCATCTTGCAGCTATAGAACTTATTGGAGACTTCATATCTCTCAATTCGGGCATTTGCTTGAAATATTAACTTCAACTCCTGGAACATCTCATATGCTCCATGACGTTCAAAACGTCGTTGAAGTCCCGATTCTAAGCCGTAAAGCATGGCACACTGAACTATCGAGTAGTCATCAGCTTTGCTCAGCCAGACGTTCATAACATCTGGTGTTGCTCCAGCAGCAGGCCTGGCACCCAGCGGTGCTTCCAGGACGTAATTTTTCTGTGCAGCAATGAGGATAATCCTCAAGTTACGGACCCAATCCGTGTAATTGCTACCATCATCTTTCAACTTTGCTTTCTCAAGGAACGCATTAAAATTCAACGGAACAACAGCACGAGCCATCTATCTACAATCAACATAAGCAAGATACTATCAGGTACTAAGTTCATGATAAATTTAAGTTCAATTAATCATATTATTTAAGAACTCCCACTTAGATAGACATCCCTCTAATCCTCTAAGTGATTACGTGATCCAAATCAACTAAACCATGACCGATCATCACGTGAGATGGAGTAGTTTTTAATGGTGAACATCGTTATGTTGATCATATCTACTATATGATTCACGCTCGACCTTTCGGTCTCCGTGTTCCGAGGCCATATCTGCATATGCTAGGCTCGTCAAGTTTAACCTGAGTATTCTGCGTGTGCAAAACTGGCTTGCACCCGTTGTAGATGGACGTAGAGCTTATCACACCCGATCATCACGTGGTGTCTGGGCACGACGAACTTTGGCAACGGTGCATACTCAGGGAGAACACTTCTTGATAATTTAGTGAGAGATCATCTTATAATGCTACCGTCAATCAAAGCAAGATAAGATGCATAAAAAGATAAACATCACATGCAATCAATATAAGTGATATGATATGGTCATCATCATCTTGTGCTTGTGATCTCCATCTCCGAAGCACCGTCATGATCACCATCGTCACCGGCGCGACACCTTGATCTCCATCGTAGCATCGTTGTCGTCTCGCCAATCTTATGCTTCCACGACTATCACTACCGTTTAGTAATAAAGTAAAGCATTACATCGCGACTGCATTGCATACAATAAAGCGACAACCATATGGCTCCTGCCAGTTGCCGATAACTCGGTTACAAAACATGATCATCTCATACAATAAAATTCAGCATCATGCTTTGACCATATCACATCACAACATGCCCTGCAAAAACAAGTTAGACGTCCTCTACTTTGTTGTTGCATGTTTTACGTGGCTGCTACGGGCTTAAGTAAGAACCAATCTCACCTACGCATCAAAACCACAACGATAGTTTGTCAAATAGACTCCGTTTTAACCTTCGCAAGGACCGGGCGTAGCCATACTTGGTTCAACTAAAGTTGGAGAGACAGTCGCCCGCAAGCCATCTCTGTGCAAAGCACGTCGAGGGAACCGGTCTCGCGTAAGCGTACGCGTAAGGTTGGTCCGGGTCGTCTCATCCAACAATACCGCCGAACCAAAGTATGACATGCTGGTAGGCAGTATGACTTGTATCGTCCACAACTCACTTGTGTTCTACTCGTGCATATAACATCAACATAAATAACCTGGCTCGGATGCCACTGATGGGTTTCGTAGTAATTTCAAAAAAATTCCTACGCACACACAGGATCATGTGATGCATAGCAACGAGGGGAGAGTGTTGTCTACGTACCCAACGCAGACCGACTGCGGAAGCGATGACACGACGTAGAGGAAGTAGTCGTACGTCTTCACGATCCAACCGATCAAGTACCGAAACTACGACACCTCCGAGTTCGAGCACACGTTCAGCTCGATGACGATCCCCGGACTCCGATCCAGCAAAGTGTCGGGGAAGAGTTTCGTCGGCACGACGGCGTGGTGACGATCTTGATGAACTACAGCAGCAGGGCTTCGCCTAAACTCCGCTACAGTATTATCGAGGAATATGGTGGCAGGGAGCACCGCACACGGCTAAGGAATAGATCACGTGGATCAACTTGTGTCAACTTGTGTGTTTAGAGGTGCCCCTGCCTCCGTATATAAAGGAGGAGAGGAGGGGAGGCTGGCCGGCCAAGGGGGGGAGGCGCAGGAGAGTCCTACTCCCTCTGGGAGTAGGATTCCCCCTCCAATCCTAGTCCAACTAGGATTCCTCGGAGGGGAAAAGAGGAGGAGGGGGCCGGCCACCTCTCCTAGTCCTAATAGGACTAGGGGAAGGGGGGCGCGCAGCCCATCTAGGGCAGCCCCTTCTCTTTTCCACTAAGGCCCACTATTGCCCAAATAGCTCCCGGGGGGTTCCGGTAACCCTCCCGGTATTCCGGTAAAATCCCAATTTCACCCGGAACACTTCCGATATCCAAATATAGGCTTCCAATATATCAATCTTTACGTCTCGACCATTTCGAGACTCCTCGTCATGTCCGTGATCACATCCGGGACTCCGAACAACCTTCGGTACATCAAAATGTATAAACTCATAATATAACTGTCATCGTAACCTTAAGCGTGCGGACCCTACGGGTTCGAGAACAATGTAGACATGACCGAGACACGTCTCCGGTCAATAACCAATAGCGGGACCTGGATGCCCATATTGGCTCCTACATATTCTACGAAGATCTTTATCGGTCAGACCGCATAACAACATACGTTGTTCCCTTTGTCATCGGTATGTTACTTGCCCGAGATTCGATCGTCGGTATCCAATACCTAGTTCAATCTCGTTACCGGCAAGTCTCTTTACTCGTTTCGTAATACATCATCTCACAACTAACATATTAGTTGTAATGCTTGCAAGG
>NC_057795.1:63681975-63686480 GCF_018294505.1 Triticum aestivum | reverse complement strand
GGCAGAAACCTTTTCTTCTAGATTCCATTTGTATGTTCCTGTTTCATTTTTAGCTTCAGTGAAACGAAGCATAGAAGTTGTGTGACTGCGTACGAATACACAAACGGAAGGCCATTCTTCCTATCTCAGTGCAGAGCTAGAGCACGCCCATGTCCCGCATCTCCAGTTCTCCATCCGCCGCCGCTCATCCTCCTCCCCCTAGCCTGTGTCCGGCCTCCGCCTCCTCCTCCACCTAGCCAATCTCCGGCATCCCCTGCCGCCGCCGCCGCCACTCCTCGTCCACCTAGCCAATCTCGGGCCTCCGCCTCCGCCACTCCTCATCCTCCACCTCGCCGATGCCCCGCCTCCGTCGCTTCTCCACCGTGCCGATGCTCCACCTCCTCCGCCGCAGCTCCTCTTCCACCTCCACCTCGCTGCCCTCACACCCCTGGTCTCCCCACGAAGCCTTTGCCGCGGCCACAGAGCGCGTCCGCGCCGGGACGCTAACCCCGGAAGAAGCACACAACCTGTTCGACGAATTGCTGCGGCAGGCCACCCCGGTCCCCAGCCGCTCCCTGAACGGCTTCCTTGCCGCCCTCGCCCGTGCGCCGGCCTCCGCAACCTGCCGCAGCGATGGCCCTGCCCTCGCCCTTGCCCTCTTCAACCGCGTATGCCGAGAAGAAGCCGGCCCGCAGGTGGCATCCTCATGGGCTGCTTCTGCGGTGCGCATCGCCCGGACCTAGGGCTTGCCTTATTTGGCCGCTTCCTCGGGACAGGCCTCAAGACAAACAAGATTGTGGCCACCACCTTCCTCAAGTGCCTCTGCTACGCCAAACGTACAGATGAGGCTGTCAACTTGCTGCTTCGTAGGATGCCCGAGCTTGGCTGCGTGCCTGATGCAATCTCATACACCATTGTTCTGAAGAGCTTATGCGAGAATAGCATGAGTCAGCGGGCACTTGACCTGCTCCAGATGGTGGCAGAAGGAGGAGGTGCCTGCTCCCTCAATGTGGTGGTGTATAGCACAGTCATCCATGGCTTCTTCAAGGAGGGCGAAACAGGCAAGGCATGCAATCTATTCCATGAAATGATCCATCAAGGGGTTGTGCCCAATGTGGTCACGTATAGCTCGATTATTGATGCGTTGTGCAAGGCCAGAGCAATGGACAAGGCAGAGCTAGTCCTTCAACAGATGGTTGATAGTGGTGCTCAACCAAATAATGTGACATATACTTGCATGATCCATGGATATTCCACATCAGGGCAGTTGAAAGAGGCTGCTAAAATGTTTAGGAAAATGACAACCCGGGGTCTTGTACCAGATATTGTTACTTGCAGCTCGTTAATGACTTTCCTTTGCAAGCATGGAAGAAGCAAAGAAGCGGCAGAAATTTTTTATTCCATGACTGCCAAAGGCCTCAAACCTAATATCATCGCATACTCTATTCTGCTTCACGGATATGCCACCGAAGGATGCTTTGTTGATATGAATAATCTCTTTAATTCAATGGAAGACAATGGTATTGCAGCCAACTGTTATGTTTTCAACATATTAATTTATGCATATGCTAAACGTGGAATGATGGATGAAGCTATGCTCATATTTACCGAAATGCGGGAAAAAGGAGTGAGTCCCGATGTAGTCACCTATTCCACTGTAATAGCCGCATTTTGCAGATTGCGTAGGCTGGCCAATGCTATGGACAAGTTCAATGAGATGACTGATATGGGTTTTCAGCCGGACACAACTGTTTATCACTCCCTAATTCAGGGTTTTTGTATGCATGGTGATTTGGTTAAAGCTAAGGGGCTGGTTTCTGAAATGATGAACAAAGGTATTCCTCGTCCTGACATTGCGTTCTTCAATTCAATAATAAACACTCTATGCAAAGAAGGAGGAGTTATGGATGCACAAGATGTCTTTGACTTGGTTACTGCCATAGATGAGAGGCCTAATATCATTACATTTAATTCACTGATTGATGGATATTGCTTAGTTGGCGAGATGGATAAAGCATTTGGAGTACTTGATGCCATGAAATCAGTTGGTGCTGAGCCTGATATTGTTACATACAACACGCTTGTTAATGGCTATTGTAGAAATGGAAGGATCGATGATGGTTTGACTCTGTTCAGGGAAATGCCACATAAGAGAATAAAACCTGACACTGTTACATATGGCATCATACTAGATGGGTTGTTTCATGCTGCAAGAACTGTCGTTGCAAGGAAAATGTTCCATGAGATGATCGAAAGTGAAACGACAGTGGACATTCCCGTATACAATATAATACTTAAAGGCCTTTGTAGAAATAATTGTGCAGACGAAGCGATCGCCATGTTCCAGAAATTAGGTGCAATGAATGTGAAGTTTGATATTGGAACACTCAATACCATGATTAATTCATTGTACAAGGTTGGAAGAAAAGAAGAAGCTAAGGATTTGTTTGCTGCAATATCAGCCAGCAGGTTGGTGCCTAATGCTTCTACTTACAGCATAATGATAATAAATTATCTGAAGGAAGGATCAGTGGAAGATGCTAAGCATATTTTTTTCATCAATGGACAAGAGTGGTATAGCTCCCAGCTCTCGTCTTATAAACTATATCATCAGAATGTTGTTTTTTTGAGAAAATATCATCAGAATGTTGTTGGAAAAAGGTGAGACCGCCAAGGCTGGATATTATTTGTCCAAGGTTGATGAGAAGAACATCTTACTTGAAGCTTCAACTACGTCGCTGATGTTGTCTCTCTTTTCGAGGAGCAGGAAATATCAAGAGAATATTAAATTGCTTCCTGCAAAGTATCAGTTTTTTTATGGATTTGGTTGACTAGCTGAGGCATTGCATATGAGGCTATCTCAGTAGAGTCGAACTATTTGCTTGTCACAACCTTCCTGCCAGTATAAGATTTCCAAAGTGCCTGCTTGTAAAAAGTAGACACCTCGTATTTCATTGAGTACATTTTGCGGTTTGCCAAGATCACAAGATTGTGAAATGTCTATGAGTATTTAATCTTCAATGGGTGAGGAAAGGTAGACCCAGTAGTCTAACACAAATGGTTGCAGTTTTGGGGGTAATAGCTTCTAATGGTGATTGTGGAATGTAAGCACAACGAGTACCAATACAATCTTTTCTAGCAGCCACCTAAGAATATGTAATCTCTCCAAAACTGCCACTTTCCTTCATTCCCAGATCTGATATGTATGCAAAGGGTGGATTTACTTTTCGTTTGTGCAATCTGTTTTGTATTTCGGGCAAATGGGTCCTGGAAGCATCGATGATTGAGGTTGCTGATGTTATGTTTGGGAGGAGAGCTGCCGTCAGCCTCGCGTTGGTTCACCTTGCTTTACACCTCTCCACTTCAGATACACACAGATGTATAAAAAGAACTACCTCGAGTGATGAGTGCCTCCACCACCATACCCTTCCGTTTTTGTCTTCCGCTTTTTCGAATATCAACTTATTTTCACCTCACGGAATCCCCAAAATAGTAGAAAGTGAACCCTTCTCACGCTTTGCTCACTCTTTGATGAACAGTGTGCTTGGATGAAAACTGACTTTTTACCGAAAAGGGTTTCCCCCGCTTTGTATACAAAGGAACCAATCTAGAGAACCAACGATAGATGCTGGGGCGGAAGCAGCACAGTCACGCCCAAAAGAAATGAAAAAGAAAATACAAGAGAAACAAATGCCGACAATGGTGGATCGACAAAAAGCAAAGAAGCATTCTGGCCGCTGCATCCACCGGAGATCGCCCACCAAGCTCCGAGCCTCCAAAGTACCGGTACCAATCAACACCTCCAAGAAGGGACGCGACGATGACGACGCTGCTGCCAAGGGTTTCCTCCGGTACGCGGTGAGGAGAGAGGAAGGGTAGCCCCGTTGCCCTCCAGGAAGGTCCGGCGGCACCCTCAAGCGCCACCGCGTCGGTGTCGTCCAAGCCAACAGGGATTTCTCCCGATCCCAACCTTCACCTTAGGCACTCCGGAGCTCGCCACCAAACAGACCCCATCCTGCGCCAACCCGGCCACAAAGCTTCCTATGCCGTCTCACCACGACACCGTGGAGCATGGTCTGCACAATGAAGAAGAGGAGCCGGGACTAAGGCAGCAGCACCGTCGGCACGCGCGAGGGCCCCACCTCCACCGTCGAAGACGGTAGCTGACCGGACGCAATAGCAGGGACATACCAGGCCCGTGGCCGCACAGGCCCGGCCGGGATCTCCGAGGCCCGTAAAGTTCCCGCCTTCGCGCTGCAGTCGGCACGCCGCCGGCGCCGCCGCCCCTGTCCAAGCCACTCCCCTGCCTCCCCGCACAGATAGCCGCCAAGTGGAAGCACCACCACCACACACACCGCTGGCCACCACCACCAGGTCACCGGACCGCCACCGGCCGAGACGCACCACCGCCGCATGCCCGCGACGGAGAGGAACCAACGCAGCCGCCAGGAGCCCAAAGCAGGACCCCAGCCGCCGCCCACGCCGCCTGCCGGACGGATCCGTCCGCCGTGGCGAGGCGCGCACCA
>NC_057795.1:63676118-63681245 GCF_018294505.1 Triticum aestivum | reverse complement strand
GCCGCCTCGCGGGGGGCGGCGAGGGAGGGTAGGGTCTTCAATCTGCTTCGAAACTGACTTTTTAAAGAATTGGGGTGGATTAGGAGATGCTGTTTAATTAGCTGCAATTGCAACTCTTAGATTGGATGAAGAAGTGGAAACATGGACTTAGTCAACAAATGCTTTTCCATTGTAAACGTTTGTATACATTTACGTTTACAGATTTGTTTCTACATCATTTGTGATCATGGCATAGTGTAATGAAGCTCTGGACATGGAAATATCCATCCATAGAGATAGCCATGAATAGCAGTATAGCATCATTTGGACACTGAGGAAGGTTATATGGGAGGTTTGTAATATCATCCCTGTCTTACTTTCTTCTTGCCGTTATAAGCTTATAGAATTGTTTAACCTGAACATGCTTCTTAATAGGAACACTATTTGGTATGTCAGGCTAGGGCCTGAACTTCTTTGTTCACATTGACATGGAAGTATCAATACTCCGGAGTGCCTCGAAGAAAATCATTGTTAACGGTAGGACTAGTTATTACCCGAAACCCCTTGAGATCATTTTTCAAAATACATGGTTCATCACTATGTTTCTTGTGCTGATGGTGTATGGCTTTTTTCAGAACTATTCCCGCACTTATAGATGGAGAAGAGCTCGCTCCAGGTAGAACTCGCCATGGAAAAAGAAAATTCACGCAGGAAGTTTTCTTTTCAAGACCTAATGACCAGAAACAGTTACCAGAGTTGAATCTGGCTTACTGCCGCTTAGAATATGCCGACCATTGCAAAATCAGTGAGGATTGTCTGGTTGAAATCATTTTAAATAACAAACGAGTGTGTCCGCCAAAATGTTGAACAAGCACTTGTCTTGGCTATGTTTTTGCAATGGCGCTAGTCGTTGCTGCAAGGCGAGGTTTGCCAAGCAGTTCGGAATTTCTTGGAGGGCAAGGATATACCGCCAGATTTTTAAGACACGGTCTTAGTGCTCATCCTGAAGGTGAACAAGTCTGGCATGCACTCTGATGGCATTTGATTTCAGGCGCAAAGGGGTCACCCTCCTTCTACAAACTATTGCGAATTCCAGACTGCAGATTCAGTGTCATTGCAGTTGTTTGCTCCATCAGTGTCTAGTGTTCAACCTTTTTACTAAGGCCCTGTTTGTTTGGGCTTTTGCTTTTGCTTTTGCAGCTTTTCCACTTTAGCAAAAGAGCCACAAAAGCTTCTAATTAGGGGCTTTTTGCTTCGGCTTTTGGCTTATGAATCAATATCGTTTCTTTTTTGGCTTTTTTGTCAAAATGAAAAAGCTGCAAAAGCAGAAGCAAAAACCCAAACAAACAGGGCCTAAAGCTGGTGCACTAAAGATATTTTACTAGTGCTAACCACTGATGCAGTATTGAGATTTGCTAGGATGCTGTTGCTTGTCGGCGTTATAGGAGTAAGAGCAAATAGAAAATGAGACCACAAACTACTACTTCTGCATTATCTAGAATAAAATTTATGCACTTGAAAAAGACTTCAGAACAGCATGTTCCTGTCTACCTGTTTCGCTTCTTTGGAGCAGCAACTAGAAGCCAGCAAAAACAAACAAAAAAAAAACAACAGGGAGACGATAGCCACAGTAACAAGCTGAGCATGGTGGCCAGAGAAGTCCAGGAAACTGTAAGCACCACTGTTGTGTTGACTGATGAGGTGGTCACCATTCTCTCCTGTTTGAATGTTCAGACTGTTGAATACCGCAAGGCGCAAGCACCATTAAATCAAATCGTTGAGCAACTCGTTGTAGTTCTTCCAGTTTTTCATGTACTCCCTCCGTTCCAAAATAGATGACTCAACTTTATACTAACTTTAGTACAAAGTTGGGTCATCTATTTTGGAACGGAGGGAGTACCTAGACATGGATGGACCATCATGCATGCTTGGCACAAAAACCATTGATCTGGGCACCTAAACATGGCCAACTGGGACAAACTCTGTGGTGAACAAAAAATGCTTTAGAAAGAAACTGCTCTGATTTGAAACAAGAGACTTTGCTTGTCTCATTTGTAGTACTCCCTCCATATAGATTTTTTTAATCTCTAAGTCAACCTTAAAAAGGCTATAAAACATCGGCAAAATTGATAAATTCTAAAGCATATAGATTTTCTTTTCACAAGTCATACTTTGAAGCTATCGACACCCTTAAAATATGCTTTTAAAAAACTAGCCTCAACCTTAGAAAGGCTATAAAACACTGGTAAATTTAATTTTGACTTCCAAGCTCCAGTGACCTTTTTACCTCTAAAATATTTAAAATTCATGGGTATCAAAAGACATACACAAAACTGTCAATGTGTTATTTCGGGATACACTATCATAGTGCCAATTTTCATGAAAGTGCCAAAAATAGAAATTGTGTTAATCTATGAACTTATATTTTTAAGCCATGCTAGTAATATTACCCATCTGTATGGTACAAGCTGTTGACATTGTTAGTGAGGTTCGCACTGAATGATGAACAACTCATCAATGATGTCAAGAACCCAAGGAACTAATGAATTAAAGAATATGGGTTCAGCCAACAACTAATGGCTTTTCCTGTGAAAGCAGGCAAAGCCCACTGCCCCATAATGACTTTTCCTGTGCAAGTACATTTGCTTGTCTGATTTTGAGGTTTCACTGTCAAAATCTGGTATGTATACTAAACAGATCTTTACATTTCCACAAACAGAAGTAAACAAGTGCTTATGGAAAAACCACCACAATGACAAATGGAGCATAAGAAAGACGATGTAATCTTACATATAACAAATTAAGCAAGGTAGTAATCTGGGAACAATTTAGGTTACTAGAGGAACTCGGCATCACAACAAAATAAAAAGAGAAGGTTCTTGGACTAGACACACACACTGCCACATAGATAACACCGACAACCAGAATATGCAAGGTGGTTGAGCATCTAAAGCAGAGAGCTAGCAGTCCCAGTGGCATACAGAACAGAATATGACACTAACTACACCGAAGACTCTTGAGCTGGAACTTCTGGGTAGCATGGCACATAGACATGGTATTGACACTGCTCGAAGCCGTCTCACATCTCGTTGAATTTCCCGGTGCTGATGTTGTAAGAAAGAAGCTTATTTATCTTCTGGTCAGAAAGGAAAACAAGCTCTGCGCCAACAAAGTAAAAAAAAAAAAACAGGGTTCCTGGACTGTCACACGGATGACAACGACCAGCGTAATATACAAGGTGGTTCAGCAAATCGCAGCAGAACAGCCACAGATGCACATTGAACAGAAGTTGACATTCAGTCAACCGAAGGTTCTTGGGCTGGAAGCTCTGAGTAGCATGGTATATAGACATAGTACTGATGCCACATACAGACGTCTTGTATCTTGTTGAGTTTCCCCATGCTGATATTGTATCAAACCAAGTACATGTTCCAGATGGAAATTGAAGATGTAGAACTGTGGTGACCATGATGGATCAAACGCCAAAATAGTTACACAGCGAGGGTCCTCTGTCCCAGGATGTGTATCAGGAAGTATTCTCCACTCTCGTGTTGCTGGGTTGCACACAACAAAGCGGCAAATGCCTGGAGAAGTATAGCTGCTCCTGTACTTACAAAGGATAAGACCATTGTAGCAGTCAAGAAATTCTAAATGCTCATAATGTGGCACGTAAGCAAGAATTCCACCGACTTCTCCATCGTCTTGGGACAGGCTAACAAGCGAGATAGCAGACTTATTGTGGCCTTGGTACAAAAGGCCAGTGGGTTTGGGCAGCTTCTGGCGGTAGTCTGGATCAGAGGAGTAAGCAGACCATGCCTTATAGGCACACTTGCAGCGGCAAAAAGACTTGTAATTCAACCGGGAGAGGATATCAACCACTAGATCATCAGTTAATTTAGCAGCACTGACTTCCTTGTGAAGGTCCATGTCTTTATGTTAGCTTACTGTCACTGAAAGGAAAGTTTGACGCTTATGAGAAAAGAAAACCGAAACAGAGACACTTACAAAAGATAAAAGAATTTAGCTACGCATTTTTTTTTGTTACTAGTAATAAATCAATTTATAACCGCCCATCACTTTAAATCACCCATATTCCGAATGTTTCATGTATCTCTTGAGGCATTTCTTAACTAGGTTTTCCAAGAGAATAAAACTCATCTTGGGCATTTGTAATTTTTACGAGAATAAAATCCATCTCAGGTTTTCCTAGTAAATTATTTGGATAAGGTACTCATAAGATATGCAATCGTCTTTCAAGGGGAAGAAAATGTTTTACAAACAAGTTATCATTTAAGGGGAATAATCTATACCTACTAATAAAAGAAATAGGTATTCTTAATCCGTCATACTATTTTATAGAAAAACCCCTAATGTTTCTAGCATTAAACCCGCAGTACATATCGAATGTTTTTTAAATACTTATATCTTCTAAACCGTAACTCCAAATTTAACATGTTATATATGGAATTTGATTAGAAAAATATGTAGAATCTGAATATGATGTTATTTTACATGTTAACCATTAAAAAAATATCTAGGGTGCAATCTTAATAAACAGTGCATTATCCGTCTTTCTTTCATATGGGTACTGATCCGGATTGTGGATGAACATCTCAGCAAAATCAGGATTGGAGACGAAATTGAAGATCACTTGCATGTTTCTTTGTACGTATTAAATCTACATGCAAGCCTTGTTTAAATAGAAGACATGTGGAATCTTGAACTTGCGCTTTTGTTGGTAAAGACCATTTTTGTTTGTGCTGTAGCTACAAATGCTCAGATTATAGACCATCTCTTGTAAATTAAGAGCGTGTGATATTCTTCTCTCCTGTTGCAACACACAGGCCCTTTTGCTAGTACCATTTAAAGGATTATATTTTAGCATACTGCATGTATCAGTTCATGCTAGGTAAGGTAGCATGTACAGTATGAAATATGTTGACAAAGGCTATCATCCATGGCTACCATTCAATCTAGGTAGCATATGTTTTTCAGCTCGGATTTTTAGATTCTTGTAAATTTACCTCAGTACATTCCCAAATCAGACTGATGGATAATACTAGTACACATTAAACTTAAGCACGATCAGAAAGCAGGGCACTTACCGCAAATCAGACCTAGTCGAGAAGGAGGAATTAAGCTCAGATC
>NC_057795.1:63667619-63675226 GCF_018294505.1 Triticum aestivum | reverse complement strand
AGAAAAAATCAGCCCAGTCGCGCCCCAATGAGCCAAATTTTCGCCGATTAGGGCCGAAATGGACGCCGGCGGACCCAGGGCGAACCCGGTGCGCTGGAGGGCCGCAAAATGAATATGGTGCGAAATCATGTGGACCCGCCGAGTCAGCGACTGGGCGCGTTCGTCGTCCTCAGCGCCTCGGTTCCCCGCGGATGCGAAATTAATCGCCTGTCAGCCTTCCATTGATTCCTCACTGACGACGCAGTGAAGGCGCGCCGACGCGCGTCCCACCCCCTCCCGCCACGCGTCCACACGGCTACCGCCCACTCGCCGCTCTCCCTCGCTGCCGCTGGACGCACACTTGCTCGCCACAACCTCTCTCTCTCTCGCCACCGACGCCCCCTCCCTCTCTTCTTCACCGCCGATGCCCTCTCTCCCCTTCTCAAGCCGCGGGTATGGCCAAGCAGTTCCCTGACGACTTCGGCCGCCACCACCTGCACGAGCCGGAGGCTCGCCTCTTCTACGAGGCGGACTACCCGGCGGCACCTGACATGCGGGGGCCGAGCTCGTGGAGGCTCAGCGCTGGCGGAGTCTCGGTGCCGCCGCCGCCTGCCGCGCTGAGATCGCGTGAATCTGGTCGTCTTTGCCCGAGCACGCGCGACAACTGCCGAGGTACGCCCCTGACAGCCACAATCTGTGGACGGAGTACTTCGTGCGCCGCCGCGCTGATACGTCTCCGTCGTATCTATAATTTTTGATTGTTTCATGCCAATGATATACAACTTTCACATACTTTTGGCAACTTTTTATATGATTTATTGGACTACCCTATTGATCCAGTGCCTAGTGCCAATTCCTGGTTTTTGCATGTTTTTTGTATCGCAGAAAATCCATACCAAACAAAGTCCAAACGCGATAAAAAATCTACAGAGAATTATTTTCGAATTTATGTGATTTTTGGGAGGTGGACTCAACGCAAACGGAGGCCCACAGTGAGCACAACCCACCGGGGCGCGCCTGGTGTATCGTGCCCTCCTTGAACGTCGGTTGGAGCCCTTCTTTTGGCGCAAGAAAGATAATTTATGGAAAAAATTGTGTAGAAATTTCAGCGCAATTGGAGTTATGGATCTCCGGGATTTTAAGAAACCGTGAAGGGCTAGATCTGGAGAGCGCGAAATAGAAGAGAACAGAGAGGGAGATCCAATCTCAGAGGGGCTCCCGCCCCTCCGCCTCCATGGAGGCCATGGACCAGAGGAGGAACTCTCCTCCCATCTAGGGGGGAGGCCAATGAAGAAGAAGAAGCAGGGGGCTCTCCCCCCCTCTCTCCTGGTGGCACCGGAGCACCGCCGGGGCTAGGATCATGACGGCGATCTACATCAACAATCTTGCTACCGTTAACACCAACTCTCTCTCCCCCTTTCTACAGCGGTGTAACACCCCTTCTCCCCGCTGTAATCTCTACTTAAACATGGTGCTCAGCTCCATACATTATTTCCCAATGATCTATGGTTATCCTATGATGTTTGAGTAGATCCATTTTGTCCTTTGGGTTAATCATGATCTTGGTTGGTATGATTGTATATTTTATTTTTGGTGCTGTCCTACGGTGCCCTCCGTCTCGCGCAAACATGAGGCCCTCCCGCTGATAGGGTTTTGCAATATGTTCATGGTTTGCCTATTGTCAGTGTTGCGGGGGATGACAACAGCCTAAACGCGGATAAGTGGGTCATGGCGTATGAGAGTAAAGAGGACTTGATACTTAATGCTATGGTTGGGTTTCATGACCTTAATGATCTTTAGTAGTTGCGGATGCTTGCTAGAGTTTCAATCATAAGTGCATATGATCCAAGTAGAGAAAGTATGTTAGCTCATGCCTCTCCCTCATATAAAATTACAAGAATGATTACCGGTACTCGTTATTGATTGCCTAGGGACAAATGAATTTCTTGTTGACAAAAGCTATCTGCTTTTATTACCTTGCAATTATTCGTAGTTTTATTCTCGCAAAGTACTCGTAGTTTTATTCTTGCAAAATAGTTTCATTCTTGTTTTAGGTAAAGCAAACGTCAAATGTGCGTAGAGTTGTATCAGTGGTCGATATAACTTGAGGGAATATTTGTTCTGCCTTTAGCTCCTCGTTGGGTTCGACACTCTTAGTTATCGAAGAAGGCTACAAACGACCCCCTATACTTTTGGGTTATCAAGACGTTTTTCTGGCGCCGTTGCCAGGGAGAAATAGCGTGGGGTGAATATTCTCGTGTATGCTTGTTTGCTTTATCACTAAGTAGTTTTTATTTTCTGCTCTAAGTTGTTTTCTATCTTGAGTTATGGATATGGAACACGAAACACCAAAAAAAATAGTTGTACTTGCTACTCATGGAGATGGGGAACCTCCTAAAACCCTCAATGATTGTTATGTGAAAAATATTATGCACTACTTTGATGATCCTGAGAAAACCCCATTCAACTTGATAATGGGAGTAACTTGGATCAACATGAATACTTTAGGGATTATCGCTTGACTCATAAAGGGAAATTGTTATGGGATCAAATTTATATGTTGCATTGGTATGCTAGGCAATTATGCTTGAGATATGATTATACTTATTGCTCTAGGATGAACACTCCACATCTTCCCTTTTCATGCAAATTTAATGATAATGTAACCTTGGCTTCTTATGCTAATGGTATATATGGTTAATATGATATGGAACGAATAGAAGAATTTGTTGCTTTTAAGGGTGCTTATGAAAATGAATCTTTGTTTGAAAAGTTTGAAGATTTTGATGATTTAGTTTATAGACCTGAAAATTTTGCTATCCTTAAATATTGCTATGATAACTATAAATACAATTCCGATATTGATGCGTTTATTGAGAAAGTCTTCGCTATCCAAGAAGAGACTAATATTTTGCAGGAGTCTATGGAAGAAGGAATTGATGAAACTGTGAGCTCATTGGATGAAAAAGATGATGAGGAGAGCGAAGAACAAAAGGAGGAAGAGCGGATTGATCACCCGTGCCCACCTTCTAATGAGAGTAACTCTTCAACTCATACATTGTTTAATTTCCCTTTGTTCTTACTGAAGGATGAATGTTAGGATAATTGTTATGATCCCGTTGATTCTTTTGAAATATCCCTTTTTGATGAACTTGATGATTGTGGCCATGATGCCAATATGAATTATGCTTATGGAGATGAATTTGCTATTGTTCCTTATGTTAAACATGAAATTGTTGCTATTGCACCCACACATGATAGTCCTATTATCTTTTTGAATTCTCCAAACTACACTATATCGGAGAAGTTTGTTCTTATTAAGGATTATATTGATGGGTTGCCTTTTACCGTTGCACATGATGATTTTGATGAATATAATATGCATATGCTTGCTTCTCCTACTTGCAATTATTATGAGAGAGGAACTACATCTTCACCTCTCTATGTTTCCCACACGAAAAAATTGCTAGAAACTACTTATACTATGTATTGGCCTTTACTTGATGTGCATGAATTGTTCTTGTATGACATGCCGATGCATAGGAAGAGAGTTAGACTTCGTCATTGCATGATATATGTTGCTTTGTGCTCACTACTACATGCCAAATCATTTTTAATTAAAATTGTCTTTGATATACCTTGGGATCCGGGCGGATTCATTACTTGAGCACTTTATGCCAAGCTTAATGGCTTTAAAGAAAGCGATGCCAGGGAGACAACCCGGAAGTTTTAGAGACTCATTTATTTCTGTTGAGTGCTTTTATATAGTTTAAAAACAAAAAAATATAGAGGGGAACTTAAAACTTCACAAAAATAAAAGTGAAAGTGAGATAGACGAGCACCGTGGAAGCGGGAGCATGCCTTGAGCTTTGTTCATGCCCATGGAAACTTTGTGAATCTTGAATTGCAGAAACTTTTCAAAAAAAAATTATCCCCTTGTACAATTCCATTGTATTATAAAAATAATGTGCCAGGATTTTCCTTTAGGATGAGTAGATTGCTTGTTAGTATGTGCAGTGCAAAAACAGAAACTTTGGTTGTAGTGCGCGATTTTACATTTTTTTTTACTAGAACGACAAAAGATTGTGAAACTTTTTGCAAAGTCTTTCTATACAAATTGTTTATTTTGTCATAATTTTTTCAGAATTTTTGGAGTACCAGAAGTATGGTGAATGTTCAGATTTCTACAGACTGTCCTGTTTAAGACAAGTTCTTTGATGCATTGTTTTGCTTGTTTTGATGAAACTATCGATTTTTATTGGTGGTATGAGCCATGGAAAAGTTATATTGCGATAGCTACAATGCCAAAACAAAATATGAATTGGTTTGCAACAGTATTTAGAGTAGTGATTTGCTTTATTATACTAACGGATCTTGCCGAGCTTTCTGTTGAGTTTTGTGTGGACGAAGTGATCAAAGATCAAGGAGGTCTCGATATGAGGAGAAGGAGGAGAGGCAAGAGCTCAAGCTTGGGGATGCCCAAGGCACCCCAAGTAAATATTCAAGGATACTCAAGCGTCTAGGCTTGGGGATGCCTCGGAAGGCATCCCATCTTTCTTCAACAAGTATCAGTATGTTTTCGTCTTCGTTTTGTTCGTGTGATATGTGCAAATCTTGGAGCGTCTTTTGCATTTAGTTTTCACTTTTCTTTTATGCACCATCCTGGTATTAGATAGTCCATGGTTGATTTATAGAATGCTCATTACACTTCACTTATATATTTTGAGTATGTCTTTATAGAATACTTCATGTGCTTTACTTACATCATTTGAAGCTTGGATTTGCCTGTTTCTCTTCACATAGAAAATCGATGTTCATAGAATGCTCTTTTGCTTCACTTATATTTATTAAATGATCTTTTGTAGAAAGAATTAAACTCTCATGCTTCACTTATATCTATTTAGAGAGTTAATAGGAATTGGTCAATTGCATGGTTAGTCATAAAATCCTACATAGAACTTGTGGATCACTGAATATGATATGTTTGATTCCTTGCAAAAGTTTTGCGATATAGAGATGATAATATGTGGGAGGTACTAGCGGATGATCGTGTTTAGTAAGATATTGGTGTTAAGGTTTGTGATTCCCGAAGCATGCACGCATAGTCTCTCAGTATATCATGAAGTTGGAGCATAATTTATCCTTGATTGTCTATCTTTGTGTGAAGGTCGGGGGCGCGCGATGGTTAACTCCTACCAACCTCCCCCCTAGGAGCATGCGTAGTATTACTTTGCTTCGAGGGCTAATAAACTTGTGCAATATGTGAGTTCTTTATGGCTAATGTGAGTCCATGGATTATACACACTCTTACATTTCCGCAATTTGCTAGCCTCTACGGTACCGTGCATTGCCCTTTCTCACCTCGAGACGTGGTGCAAACTTTGCCGGTGCATCCAAACCCCGTGATATGATACACTCTATCACACATAAGCCTTATTATATCTTCCTCAAAACAGCCACCATACCTACCTATTATGACTTTTCCATGGCCATTCCGAGATATATTGACATGCAACTTCCACCGCTTCCGTTTGATGACTTGAGCATTCATTGTCATATTGCTTTGCATGATCATATAGCTGACATAGTAGTTGTGGCTCAGCCACCGTTCATCATTTTTCATAAATGTTATGCTAGATCATTGCACATCCTAGTACATTGCCAGAGGCATTCATATAGAGTCATACTTTGTCATAGGTATCGAGTTGTAATTTTTATTTATTTTGAGTTATAAGTAAATAGAAGTGTGATGATCATCATTATTCATTTTTAGAGTAGTGCCCAGTGAGCAAAGGATGATGGAGACTATGATTCCCCCACAAGTCGGGATGAGACTCGGACAATGAGAGAAAAAAAGAAAAAAAGAAAAAATAAAAAAAAGAAAGAAAAAAAGAAAAAAAAGAAAGAAAAAGAGAGAAGGGGCATTGTTATTATCTTTTACCACACTTGTGCTTCAAAGTAGCACCATGTTTTTCATATGGAGTCTCCTATGTTGTCACTTTCATGTATTAGTGGGAATTTTTCATTATAGGATTAGATGCACACCCACTTAGTTTTCATGATGAGCTTTCATACACTTATAGCTCTTAGTGCATTCGTTGCATGGCAATCCCTACTCCTCGCATTGATATCAATTGATGGGCATCTCCATAGCCCGTTGGTTAGCCGTGTCGATGTGAGACTTTCTTACTTTTTTGTCTTCTTTATATTTACCCCTATCATCATACTCTATTTCACCCGTAGTGCTATATCCATAGCTCGCGCTCATGTATTGCGTGAGGGTTGACAAAGCTGAAGTGCGTTCAAAAGTATGAACCAATTGCTTGGATAACACCATGGTAGTACATGATTTATAGTTTGTGTTAAGAAGACAGAGCATGATAAGACTATATGATTTTGTAGGGCTATCTTTCTTTAGCGTTGATATTCTGAAAGACATGATTGTTTATTGGGATGCCTGAGTATTGATGTCTTTATGTCAAATTATAGACTATTGCTTTGAATCACTTATGTCTTAATATTCATGCCATGACTAGACATATGATCAAGTTTATGTTAGGTAGCATTTCACATCAAAAATTATCTTTTTATCATTTACCTACTCGAGGACAAGCGCGAATTAAGCTTGGGGATGCTGATACGTCTCTGTCGTACCTATAATTTCTGATTGTTTCATGCCAACGTTATACAACTTGCACATACTTTTGGCAACTTTTTATATGATTTATTGGACTAACCTATTGATCCAGTGCCCAGTACCAGTTCATGTTTTTTGCATGTTTTTTGTATCGCAGAAAATCCATATCAAACGAAGTCCAAACGCGATAAAAATCTACAGAGAATTATTTTGGAATTTATGTGATTTTTAGGAGGTGGAATCAACACAAACAGAGGCCCACAGTGAGCACAACCCACCGGGGCGTGCCTGGGGGCCCAGGCGCGCCTTGGTGTATCGTGCCCTCCTCGAGCGTCGGTTGGAGCCCTTCTTCTGGTGCAAGAAAGATAATTTATGGGAAAAAACGTGTAGAAATTTCAGCGCAATCGGAGTTACGGATCTCTGGGAATTTAAGAAACCGTGAAGGGCCAGATCTGGAGAGATCGTCAACACCAACTCTCTCCCCTCTATGCAGATGTGTAACACCCCTTCTCCTCGCTGTAACCTCTACTTAAACATGGTGCTCAACTCCATATATTATTTCCCAATGATATATGGTTATCCTATGATGTTTGAGTAGATCTGTTTTGTCCTATGGGTTAATCGTGGTCTTGGTTGGTATGATTGTGTATTTTATTTTTGGTGATGTGCTATGGTGCCCTCCATCTCGCGCAAATGTGAGTGGCCCCTGTTGTAGGGTGTTGCAATATGTTCATGGTTTGCTCAGTGTTGCGGGGGATGACAACAACCTAAACGTGGATAAGTGGGTCATGGCGTATGGGAGTAAAGAGGACTTGATACTTAATGCTATGGTTGGGTTTCACGACCTTAATGATCTTTAGTAGTTGCGGATGCTTGCTAGAGTTCCAATCATAAGTGCATATGATCCAAGTAGAGAAAGTATGTTAGGTCATGCCTCTCCCTCATATAAAATTACAAGAATGATTACCAGTACTCGTTATTGATTGCCTAG
>NC_057795.1:63561020-63578203 GCF_018294505.1 Triticum aestivum | reverse complement strand
GGACACCGGAAAGTTTTGGGGGCATTCCGGTATTGTACCGGGGCCACCGGAAGGGTTCCGGGGGTCCACCGGGAGGGCCACCCCTCCCAGGGGGCCACATGGGCTGTGTGGGAGAGGGAGCCAGCCCCTAGAGGGCTGGGCGCGCCTCCCCACCTAGGCCCATGCGGCTAGGGCAAGGGAAGGGGAAACCCTAAAGGGGGCGCCCCCCTAGCTTGGGGGGCAAGCCACCCCTCTTTCCCCTCTCCCTTTGGCCGCCTCCCCCCTCTAGGGTTTCCCCTAGAGGGCCGGCCCCGCTTGCCCCTCTCCTCCTATATATAGAGGGGTGAGGGGAGGGATGCATACACAATTGAAGGCGCAGCCCCTCCCCTCCCCAACACCTCTCCTCCTCCGTACGAGCTTGGCGAAGCCCTGTCGGAGAACTTCTGCACCAATTGCACCACGCCGTCGTGCTGCCATTGGAGCTGTCTTCCTCAACCTCTCCTTCCTCCTTGCTGGATCAAGACGAAGGAGACGTCCATCGTCCCGTACGTGTGTTGAACGCGGAGGTGCTGTCCGTTCAGCACTTGGTCGTCGGTGATCCGAATCACGCGAGTACGACTCCCTCATCACCATCCCCGTGAACGCTTCCGCACTCGATCAACAAGTGGTATGTAGATGCAAACTCACTCCCTTGACTCGTTGCTTAGATGAACTCATAGATGGATCTTGGTGAAACCGTGGGAAATTTTTTAATTTTCTGCAACGTTCCCCAACAGATTGCATCAAGGCGTCAACAATATGTTTGGTAAAAGCTTTGTTTTGACTATAAGCATGAGGAGAATTAACAACGGATTGCAACAAGGAAATACAACCTTTTAAAGAGCAATTATCATAATCAAATTCCTTGAAATCCGAGATAGTAGGTTCAACATTATTAGAAGTTGAGGATTCTCCGATCTCTCTTTTACCAAATTTAGCATTAAGATCTAAAGACTTCGAATTTTTGGGACGCCTTCTACGCAAAGTTGATTCATCATCAGTCCCATAATCATCAAAATTCATATTGCAAAACATAGATCTAATAGGAGACACATCAATAACTTTAAGATCCTCATCATTATTTTCATGTAGATTAGAAGAACACGCTTTTATAAAGCTTTCTTTTTTAGCACGCAATTTAGCGGTTCTTTCCTTGCACTCGTCAATGGAGATTCTCATTACTTTGAGAGACTCGTTGATATCATGCTTAGGATAAGAGGATCCAAGTTTAAGAGAATTAACATCAAGCGAAAGACTATCAACGTTCCTAGCCAAATCGTCAACTTTGAGCAATTTTTCTTCAAGCAAAGCATTAAAATTCTTTTGAGAAATCATAAATTCTTTCACACTATTCTCAAAATCAGAGGGCATCTTATTAAAATTACCATAAGAATTATTGTAGGAATTTCCATAATTATTAGAGGGATTACTAGGGAACGGTCTAGCATTAAAATTTCCTCTATAAGCATTGTTTCCAAAATTATTCCTACCAACAAAATTCACATCCATAGATTCATTATTATTCTCAATTAAAGAAGACAACGGCATATCATTGGGATCAAGAGGAGTATTTTTAGTAGCAAACATCTTCATAAGTTCATTCATCTTTCCACTCAAAACATTGATTTCTTCTATAGCATGCACTTTTTTACTAGAAGATCTTTCGGTGTGCCATTGAGAATAATTATCCATAATATTATCTAGCAATTTTGTAGCATCTCCTAATGTAATTTCCATAAACGTGCCTCCCGCGGCCGAATCTAAGAGATTTCTAGAAGCAAAGTTCAAACTGGCATAAATTTTTTGTATGATCATCCATAAATTCAAACCATGAGTAGGGCAATTGCGAAGCATCAATTTCATTCTTTCCAAAGATTGCGCAACATGCTCATGATCAAGTTGTTTAAAATTCATAATATCGTTCCTAAGAGTGATGATCTTAGCGGGAGGAAAATACTTAGAGATAAAAGCATCTTTGCACTTGTTCCAAGAATCAATACTATTCTTAGGCAAAGACGAAAACCAAACTTTAGCACGATCTCTAAGTGAAAACGGAAATAACTTCAATTTGACAATATTGTTATCCGTATCTTTCTTATGTTGCATGTCGCACAAATCAACAAAATTGTTTAGATGACTAGCGGCATCTTCACTAGGAAGGCCAGCGAATTGATCTTTCAGAACAAGATTCAGCAAGGCAGTATTGATTTCATGACTCAACATCATTAAGAGGAGCAATCGGAGTACTAAGGAAATCATTATTATTGGTATTCGAGAAATCACACAACTTGGTATTATCTTGTGCCATGGCAACAAGTAATCCAACACACAAGCAAACAGAAAACGACAAACTGAAAAATGCGAGCGAAAAGAGAGGAGGAGATTGGGAAAGAGAGGGCGAATAAAACGGCAAGGGTGAAGTGGGGGAGAGGAAAACGAGAGGCAAATGGCAAATAATGTAAATGTGAGGGAGATGAGTTTGTGATGGGTACTTGGTATGTCTTGACTTGAGCAAAGACCTCCCCGGCAACAGCGCCAGAAATCCTTCTTGCTACGTCTTGAGCTAGCGTTGGTTTTCCCTGAAGAGGAGAGGGTGATGTAGCAAGTGTAGCATAAGTATTTCCCTCAGTTTTTGAGAACCAAGGTATCAATCTAGTAGGAGGCTCCTCAAAAGTCCCACGCACCTACACAAACAAACTGAGAACTCGCAACCAACGCAATAAAGGGGTTGTCAATCCCTTCACGGCCACTTGTGAAAGTGAGATCTGATAGAGATAGTATGATAAGATAAATATATTTTTGGTATTTTTCAATATAGATGCAAGAAAGTAAAGATGCAAATAAAAGTAGATTGAAAGCAAATATGATAAGAGATAGACCCGGGGGCCATAGGTTTCACTAGAGGCTTCTCTCGATAGCATAAGTATTACGGTGGGTGAACAAATTACTGTCAAGCAATTGATAGAAAAGCGAATAATTATGACGTTATCTAGGCATGATCATGTATATAGGCATCACATCCAAAACAAGTAGACCGACTCCTGCCTGCATCTACTACTATTACTCCACACATCGACCGCTATCCAGCATGCATCTAGAGTATTAAATTCATAAGAACGGAGTAACGCATTAAGCAAGATGATATGATGTAGAGGGATAAACTCATGCAATATGATATAAACCCCATGTTGTTATCCTCGATGGAAACAATACAATATGTGTCTTGCAACCCTTTCTGTCACTAGGTAAGAACACCGCAAGATTGAACCCAAAGCTAAGCACTTCTCCCATGGCAAGAAAGATCAATCTAGTAGGCCAAACCAAACCGATAATTTGAAGAGACTTGCAAAGATAACTCAGTCATACATAAAAGAATTCAAAGAAGATTCAATTAATAACCATAGATAAATCTGATCATAAACTCACAATTCATCGGATCTTGACAAACACACCGCAAAAAGAGATTACATTGAATAGATCTCCACAAGAGAGGGGGAGAACATTGTATTGAGATCCAAAAAGAGAGAAGAAGCCATCTAGCTAATAACTATGGACCTGTAGGTCTGTGGTAAACTACTCACAACTCATAGGAGGGGCAAGGATGTTGATGTAGAGGCCCTCCGTGGTCGATTCCCCCTCCGACAGAGTGCCGACGAAGGCTCCAAGATGGGATCTCGCAGATACAGAAGGTTACGGTGGTGGAAATTGTGTTTCGTGGTGCCCCTGGATGTTTTCGGGGTCCGTATGTATATATAGTAGGAAGAAGTACGTCAGTGGACGCCCGAGGGGCCCATGAGATAGGGGGCGCGCCCTACGGGGGGGGGCGCGCCCTCCTATCTCGTGGGGCCCTCGGAGCTTTCTTGACTTGCACTCCAGGCTCTCTGGATCAGATTTGTTCCAAAAATAACGCCCCCGAAGGTTTCATTCCGTTTGGACTCCGTTTGATATTCCTTTTCTTCGAAATACTGAAATAGGCAAAAAAAACAGCAATATGGGCTGGGCCTCCGGTTAGTAGGTTAGTCCCAAAATTGATATAAATATGTAGAATAAAGCCCATAAGCATGCAAAACACGTAATATAATAGCATGGCACAATCAAAAATTATAGATACGTTGGAGACGTATCAGCTGCCTCGCCTGTCCCTCATCGGACGCCATCACGCCTCGCCGCCCTCGTCTCGTCAATGGCCGTGAGCAATCCCCCCTTTGCTTCCCCTTACGACTCACTGCCGTATTCGCCGAACCCCACGGCCGCCGCTCATCGCTACATTGTCCCTCCACATCGCTGCCACCCAAGGAACCCTCCCCGCACCTCCCCGACCATGGGCCGCGACCCGCTCTGCCCCTCCGCTTGTTGGTCGGCGCCGCGCCCACGCGCCCACGCGCTCGTGCGTTCGGGCGAGCGCCCATGCCCGCACCCGCGCAGCTGATACCTGCTCGCCCGGCACCCGCTAAACCCTCTGTGGGCCACTGACCAAGGGGCCCCATGCCCACTTTTCTGTACAAAAAGATATTAAAAATAAAAACGATTAATTAGTTAATTAGTAAATTAATTAAGTTAATTAACCTTGCTTAATTAGCCTAATGGACTAATTAGTTAATTTAAACCTGTTTAATTAACTCAGTCAGTGACAGATGGGCCCCACTGCCCCCATTGACCAGTCAACCTAGTCAGAGTTGACTGTTGACTCTGCTGACATTAGGATGACATCATGCTGGCGCAATAAGTCTTTTTTTGAGTTAAAGATAATCCCAGAAATTGTTTAAATCTTTGAAAAATCATAGAAAATAATCCATAACTCGGATGAAAAAGTTTTATACATGAAAGTTGCTTAGAACAACGAGACAAATCTAAATACGCTCTCCGTTCATTTGTCACTATAAGTGCATCTAGTGCCCCTTAGTGATTTTGGTGTATTGAAGACTTATAGGTTAAGGGACTAATGCGTTTGTGAGTGTACACAGGTCTATAAGTCTATGAGGAGTTTGATATTTACAGGAAAAGTCGACCCCTAAAAATGAATATCTTCGACTGAAGATTTTGGTATTTCTGAAGACTTTCATGAAAACTTTGAAAGTGAAGAAAGTGGTGTATCCGTGAGGACTTGATATTCATGCGAGGAATATGAAGCTTGAAGACTTTCGTTTTCATAGTTTTGTTTTCTCTTTCTTGAGTCATAGGAAACACCGTACTGTTAAAGGGGGTCGAGGAAATACTAAGGAAAAATTTCCAAGTGATGCTCAACTCAAAATCCTACACCTAGAAAACCCTTCGAGTGAAGCCTTTGGAAATCTCATGCAGTTCAGTCATTTCTTCAGTGACAGAGACGAAGTTCTTCTGGTCGCTGAGGAATTTGTTCTGACCGAGGAGTTAGGAATTCGCCAGTGCGGATTGCCTACACAGTGAGGAACATGATAGCCCTGAGGAATTTGAAAGTCAAATTTCCGACCGTTGCTGTGCTACGCGCCAGCTGTCCCAAAATATCTTATCCACCTAACGGTCATATCAGACAAGGGCATTTATGTCTTATCATGTCGAGCGGCTCCCTAGGCTATAAATAGCCGCCACCTACAACCACTAGCTGGTTGGCTGCTCCGAGAGAACTTGACACTTGTCATTTGAGAGCAACCCATCCTCCGAGGACTTTGAGTGAAAATCATCGAGTGAGGAAAATCCCAAACCCAAACACCAACAAACCCCAAAGTGATTGATCCTGCATGGATCCGACGCTTGTTACCTTTGAAGACTGTGCTTCTTCCAGACGGTTAGGCGTCATGGTCTAGAGCATCCAAGAGGAATTGTGGATTGCCGAGTGACCGAGTCTGTGAAGGTTTGGAAGTCGCCTGAAGACTTACCACGAGTGATTGGAAGAGATCTGTGTGATCTTAGTTCAAGGAGAATACGGTGAGGACTTGGTGTCCTGAGCTGCGTGCTCAGCGACTGGGTGTCCGGGACTGTGTGTCCTCGAGTTTAAATACTCAGCCGCTCCAACCAGACGTACAACTGAGACATCAGTTGGAACTGGTCAAACAAATCATTGTCTTCACCAACCTTACTGGTTCTATTTCCTCAACTCTTTCATTTCCTCATTACTGTGTTGAGTAATTGTTCATATCTGTGTTTGAAGACTTTGACTGAAGACTTTCTCAATTTCCTCAGCTCAATTTCTTCAGTCTGTTTGTCTTCATCTTGTGTTATCCTGTGTTTACGCTTTCTGTACTCCGTGCTTGTCTTCATTTCATCATGATGACAAAGTCTGTATCCTGTTATGCTTATTTCTGAGTACTTATTCCGCTGCTAGTAGTTCTTCGCTAAGGAATTTCCTCACCGGCAAATTCCTCAGTGAAGAATTCATAAAAATCGCCTATTCACCCCCCCCTCTAGTTGATATAACGCACTTTCAATTGATATCAGAGCAAGGTACTCCCTTGTTCTGTGTGATTTTGGTTTAACCACCTGGAGTTTAGTTATGTCGACTGCAGGTATGATCAAGGTCTCCGCAGGGTGTCCTACCTTCGATGGCACGGACTACCCCTACTGGAAGAATAAGATGCGAATGCATCTTGAAGCAATTGACAACGATCTCTGGTACGTTGTGGAAAATGGTGTTCCCTCAGTCACACCTTCTCTGAATGCTGCTGATGTGAAGAGATTCAAGCAACTCGATTCTCAAGCGAAGAATATCATATGTGGCCATCTGAGCAAAGGACAGTATGGTAGAGTGAGTGCTTTGGAAACTGCCAAGCTTATCTGGGATAGGCTCTCCAAAGTAAACGAAGGAGTCTCAACTCAACGTGACTCTCGTGTTGACGTTCTTCGCAGTCTCTTAAACCGCTTCAAAAGACTCGACAATGAAAATGTTCAGCAAACCTTCGATCGCCTCACTGACATCTCAAATGAGCTTCAAGCACTTGGTGCCACTGACATCACCGACCATGAGGTGGTGAAGAAATTGCTGAGATCGCTAGATTCCTCATTTGATACTTTGGCACTGATGATTCAAGAGCGAGCTGATTACAAGTCACTAGATCCAGCTGATATCCTCGAGAGGCTAAATACTCATGAGTTCCAGCTTGCTGAAAAGAGAGATCTCTATGGTTCAAGCTATGGCAAAACACGTGCCCTGAAGGCCAAGGCTGTGTCTGAATCTGAATGCGAAGACTCTGGTAGTAGCCTCGGTGATCCTGAAGAATTGAGCCAGGAGCTAGCACTGCTCGTGAAGATGTTCAAGAAGTTCTCAAGACGTGGTCGCTTTGGAAAATCCTCAAGAAGAAGTGATTCCTCATCAAGTGACTATAAGAGAAGGCTTTGCCACAAATGCAAGAAACTTGGTCACTATATTCCGGAGTGTCCTCAATGGGAAAAGGAATTAAAGAAGAAGAAATACAAGGATTACAGTTCTGATGACGCTAAGAAGAAGAAGAAATCTTCAAAATCTTCATCATCAAAATCCTCGAAGTCTTCATCGCACAAGAAGAGCAACTCCAAGAAGGCTCGGGCATTCATTGGCAAGGAAATGGACTCTGAAGCTGAATCTGAGGAACATGAGGAAGAGGAGGCTTCTGAGGAGTCCGAGTCTGGTGTGGCGAGTCTGGCTATCGCTACTGCTTTCGTCAGCAAGTCTATCTTCAACTCTGAAGAAATTGACCACACCAACAAGGCTGATGAAGACAATGATGACTATGCTCCCACCTATTGCTTCATGGAAAAAGGTGCCAAGGTAACAAAATACCCCTCCTCTGAATCTAGTGAGGATGAATCTGATGAAAATCCTAAGCCCAGCTACTCTAAACTTGTTAAGATTGCTGTGAAACAACAAAAGGCTATTGAAAAACTTCAAAACATGCTAGACAAAAGTGATGATATGTTGGGTGATGAAATGGACCGCACTAAAGACTTAACTGAAAATCTTCAGATACTTCAGTATAAGTTTGACAACCTTCAAAGTCATCATAAAACTCTCTTATCTGATCACGAGAAGCTTTCTTATGAATTTCTTCAAAGAAAGCAAGATCTTGAGAAGCTAAGAGTGAGTTATGAAGATCTTCAGAAGGATCGCAATTCATTACTTGCTCAACAAATCAGCGCTACTCAAGAAGAATTTGTTCCTCCATGCTTAAAGTGCATTGAACGTGAATCTGCTAATTCTTCACCTGAATGTTCAAATGCTTCAACTGTTACAAATTCTTCACCTGCCTCTGCTATCACTAATTCCTCATCTGAGGACATTGCTACTATCACTAACGATGCAGGGCTGAAGGAATTGTATACGACAGGCATGTACAAAAGCCTCAAAGGGCATCAGATTCTTTGTGATGTGCTCAAAAAGCAGATCCTCAACAGAAACCCTAGGAAAGAGGGTATTACCTTTGAGAGGAAACTCAATGCTGATGGAACATGTTGGAAGCCTGAGCAGTACCCCAAAACCTCATGGGTTGCTGCAAAGGGACCTCCAGTTGATCCATCTAACCTATCTGGCTTTACATGTGAATCTTCTCATTCTTCTGATGAGTCATTTGACTCCATCTATAAACTGTTCAAAAATCAGAATGGTGAAGTATTTGCTAGATATGTTGGCGCTAACTGCAGGAACGGTTCCCCTATGAAGAAAATCTGGGTTCCCAAAAGTTATGTTGAAAGTCTTCAGGTGAATGTCCTCATGACACCACCTGTGAAGAACAGGAACCCCAGATCCAATGCTTCATATGGACCTAATTCTTCACATGGATCAAATTCCTCAAATGGATCAAAGTCCTCATATGATCATGATCGTGCTAACCCCTCTGTTTCGCAGGGTAGAGCTAAGGGCTATGAATATGCACATTATTCTTCAAATCATTATGTTTATAAGTCCTCGAAGAATTTCTCTGCTTATTCATATGCTTTCCCTAACCCCTCTTATGTGAAACAAAATGGATTGGCCTCAATGCCACCTTTCTCATATGATGCTCGCAGAGTGATGAACTCTTTGCCACCCCTTCAGATGTGGGTGGTGAAGAAAAGGAACTAATCTCTTATGCAGGGTAAGGTCTCCAGACGTGCCTTAAATGTCTGAGAATTTGCTGGAGGCCTGACAAAAATTGCCTGAAAGGACGCAGGCGAATCATGATGAAATGAACTTTCATTTCACATGTCCTCATACTGAAATATCTGTTTTACTGATTGATGAAATTCATCTGATGAACTTGATATCATATTCTTCACTGATGAAGTATATGAGATCGTAAGTTGCACTAATTCATCTGCAGAATGATCAGCCCAAAGCCAACGAGTGGGTCCCGATGTAGTCACCTATTCCACTGTAATAGCCGCATTTTGCAGATTGCGTAGGCTGGCCAATGCTATGGACAAGTTCAATGAGATGACTGATATGGGTTTTCAGCCGGACACAACTGTTTATCACTCCCTAATTCAGGGTTTTTGTATGCATGGTGATTTGGTTAAAGCTAAGGGGCTGGTTTCTGAAATGATGAACAAAGGTATTCCTCGTCCTGACATTGCGTTCTTCAATTCAATAATAAACACTCTATGCAAAGAAGGAGGAGTTATGGATGCACAAGATGTCTTTGACTTGGTTACTGCCATAGATGAGAGGCCTAATATCATTACATTTAATTCACTGATTGATGGATATTGCTTAGTTGGCGAGATGGATAAAGCATTTGGAGTACTTGATGCCATGAAATCAGTTGGTGCTGAGCCTGATATTGTTACATACAACACGCTTGTTAATGGCTATTGTAGAAATGGAAGGATCGATGATGGTTTGACTCTGTTCAGGGAAATGCCACATAAGAGAATAAAACCTGACACTGTTACATATGGCATCATACTAGATGGGTTGTTTCATGCTGCAAGAACTGTCGTTGCAAGGAAAATGTTCCATGAGATGATCGAAAGTGAAACGACAGTGGACATTCCCGTATACAATATAATACTTAAAGGCCTTTGTAGAAATAATTGTGCAGACGAAGCGATCGCCATGTTCCAGAAATTAGGTGCAATGAATGTGAAGTTTGATATTGGAACACTCAATACCATGATTAATTCATTGTACAAGGTTGGAAGAAAAGAAGAAGCTAAGGATTTGTTTGCTGCAATATCAGCCAGCAGGTTGGTGCCTAATGCTTCTACTTACAGCATAATGATAATAAATTATCTGAAGGAAGGATCAGTGGAAGATGCTAAGCATATTTTTTTCATCAATGGACAAGAGTGGTATAGCTCCCAGCTCTCGTCTTATAAACTATATCATCAGAATGTTGTTTTTTTGAGAAAATATCATCAGAATGTTGTTGGAAAAAGGTGAGACCGCCAAGGCTGGATATTATTTGTCCAAGGTTGATGAGAAGAACATCTTACTTGAAGCTTCAACTACGTCGCTGATGTTGTCTCTCTTTTCGAGGAGCGGGAAATATCAAGAGAATATTAAATTGCTTCCTGCAAAGTATCAGTTTTTTTATGGATTTGGTTGACTAGCTGAGGCATTGCATATGAGGCTATCTCAGTAGAGTCGAACTATTTGCTTGTCACAACCTTCCTGCCAGTATAAGATTTCCAAAGTGCCTGCTTGTAAAAAGTAGACACCTCGTATTTCATTGAGTACATTTTGCGGTTTGCCAAGATCACAAGATTGTGAAATGTCTATGAGTATTTAATCTTCGATGGGTGAGGAAAGGTAGACCCAGTAGTCTAACACAAATGGTTGCAGTTTTGGGGGTAATAGCTTCTAATGGTGATTGTGGAATGTAAGCACAACGAGTACCAATACAATCTTTTCTAGCAGCCACCTAAGAATATGTAATCTCTCCAAAACTGCCACTTTCCTTCATTCCCAGATCTGATATGTATGCAAAGGGTGGATTTACTTTTCGTTTGTGCAATCTGTTTTGTATTTCGGGCAAATGGGTCCTGGAAGCATCGATGATTGAGGTTGCTGATGTTATGTTTGGGAGGAGAGCTGCCGTCAGCCTCGCGTTGGTTCACCTTGCTTTACACCTCTCCACTTCAGATACACACAGATGTATAAAAAGAACTACCTCGAGTGATGAGTGCCTCCACCACCATACCCTTCCGTTTTTGTCTTCCGCTTTTTCGAATATCAACTTATTTTCACCTCACGGAATCCCCAAAATAGTAGAAAGTGAACCCTTCTCACGCTTTGCTCACTCTTTGATGAACAGTGTGCTTGGATGAAAACTGACTTTTTACCGAAAAGGGTTTCCCCCGCTTTGTATACAAAGGAAAGGAACCAATCTAGATAACCAACGATAGATGCTGGGGCGGAAGCAGCACAGTCACGCCCAAAAGAAATGAAAAAGAAAATACAAGAGAAACAAATGCCGACAACGGCGGATCGACAAAAAGCAAAGAAGCCTTCTGGCCGCTGCATCCACCGGAGATCGCCCACCAAGCTCCGAGCCTCCAAAGTACCGGTACCAATCAACACCTCCAAGAAGGGACGCGATGATGACGACGCTGCTGCCAAGGGTTTCCCCCGGTACGCGGTGAGGAGAGAGGAAGGGTAGCCCCGACGCCCTCCAGGAAGATCCGGCGGCACCCTCAAGCGCCACCGTGTCGGTGTCGTCCAAGCCAACAGGGATTTCTCCCCATCCCAACCTTCACCTCAGGCACTCCGGAGCTCGCCACCAAACAGACCCCATCCTGCGCCAACCCGTCCACAAAGCTTCCTATGCCGTCTCACCACGGCACCGTGGAGCATGGTCTGCACAATGAAGAAGAGGAGCCGGGACTAAGGCAGCAGCACCGTCGGCACGCGGGAGGGCCCCACCTCCACCATCGAAGACGGTAGCTGACCGGACGCAATAGCAGGGACATACCAGGCTCGTGGCCGCACAGGCCCGGCCGGGATCTCCGAGGCCCGTAAAGTTCCCGCCTTCGCGCTGCAGTCGGCACGCCGCCGGCGCCGCCGCCCCTGTCCAAGCCACTCCCCTGCCTCCCCGCACAGATAGCCGCCAAGTGGAAGCACCACCACCACACACACCGCTGGCCACCACCACCAGGTCGCCGGACCGCCACCGGCCGAGCCACACCACCGCCGCATGCCCGCGACGGAGAGGAACCAACGCAGCCGCCAGGAGCCCAAAGCCGGACCCCAGCCGCCGCCCACGCCGCCTGCCGGACGGATCCGTCCGCCGTGGCGAGGCGCGCACCACCGCGCAGCCGGCCATGTAGTGCCACGCCCGCCAGGAGGCCGCGCGCCGCCACGCCACGGCGCCCCGAGCCCACACCCGATGAAGACGCCCACGCCGCCCCATCGCAGCGGAGGAGGAACAAGCCCCGCCACCGCCGGTCAGGCTTTGCCTGGCCACGCCCCCTGGCGGCGGCGAGGGGAGAGGGAGGAGGAGGGGAGGCCGGCGGCGGGCGGATCTGGGAGCCCTCCCCGGCCGCCTCGCGGGGGGCGGCGAGGGAGGGTAGGGTCTTCAATCTGCTTCGAAACTGACTTTTTAAAGAATTGGGGTGGATTAGGAGATGCTGTTTAATTAGCTGCAATTGCAACTCTTAGATTGGATGAAGAAGTGGAAACATGGACTTAGTCAACAAATGCTTTTCCATTGTAAACGTTTGTATACATTTACGTTTACAGATTTGTTTCTACATCATTTGTGATCATGGCATAGTGTAATGAAGCTCTGGACATGGAAATATCCATCCATAGAGATAGCCATGAATAGCAGTATAGCATCATTTGGACACTGAGGAAGGTTATATGGGAGGTTTGTAATATCATCCCTGTCTTACTTTCTTCTTGCCGTTATAAGCTTATAGAATTGTTTAACCTGAACATGCTTCTTAATAGGAACACTATTTGGTATGTCAGGCTAGGGCCTGAACTTCTTTGTTCACATTGACATGGAAGTATCAATACTCCGGAGTGCCTCGAAGAAAATCATTGTTAACGGTAGGACTAGTTATTACCCGAAACCCCTTGAGATCATTTTTCAAAATACATGGTTCATCACTATGTTTCTTGTGCTGATGGTGTATGGCTTTTTTCAGAACTATTCCCGCACTTATAGATGGAGAAGAGCTCGCTCCAGGTAGAACTCGCCATGGAAAAAGAAAATTCACGCAGGAAGTTTTCTTTTCAAGACCTAATGACCAGAAACAGTTACCAGAGTTGAATCTGGCTTACTGCCGCTTAGAATATGCCGACCATTGCAAAATCAGTGAGGATTGTCTGGTTGAAATCATTTTAAATAACAAACGAGTGTGTCCGCCAAAATGTTGAACAAGCACTTGTCTTGGCTATGTTTTTGCAATGGCGCTAGTCGTTGCTGCAAGGCGAGGTTTGCCAAGCAGTTCGGAATTTCTTGGAGGGCAAGGATATACCGCCAGATTTTTAAGACACGGTCTTAGTGCTCATCCTGAAGGTGAACAAGTCTGGCATGCACTCTGATGGCATTTGATTTCAGGCGCAAAGGGGTCACCCTCCTTCTACAAACTATTGCGAATTCCAGACTGCAGATTCAGTGTCATTGCAGTTGTTTGCTCCATCAGTGTCTAGTGTTCAACCTTTTTACTAAGGCCCTGTTTGTTTGGGCTTTTGCTTTTGCTTTTGCAGCTTTTCCACTTTAGCAAAAGAGCCACAAAAGCTTCTAATTAGGGGCTTTTTGCTTCGGCTTTTGGCTTATGAATCAATATCGTTTCTTTTTTGGCTTTTTTGTCAAAATGAAAAAGCTGCAAAAGCAGAAGCAAAAACCCAAACAAACAGGGCCTAAAGCTGGTGCACTAAAGATATTTTACTAGTGCTAACCACTGATGCAGTATTGAGATTTGCTAGGATGCTGTTGCTTGTCGGCGTTATAGGAGTAAGAGCAAATAGAAAATGAGACCACAAACTACTACTTCTGCATTATCTAGAATAAAATTTATGCACTTGAAAAAGACTTCAGAACAGCATGTTCCTGTCTACCTGTTTCGCTTCTTTGGAGCAGCAACTAGAAGCCAGCAAAAACAAACAAAAAAAAAACAACAGGGAGACGATAGCCACAGTAACAAGCTGAGCATGGTGGCCAGAGAAGTCCAGGAAACTGTAAGCACCACTGTTGTGTTGACTGATGAGGTGGTCACCATTCTCTCCTGTTTGAATGTTCAGACTGTTGAATACCGCAAGGCGCAAGCACCATTAAATCAAATCGTTGAGCAACTCGTTGTAGTTCTTCCAGTTTTTCATGTACTCCCTCCGTTCCAAAATAGATGACTCAACTTTATACTAACTTTAGTACAAAGTTGGGTCATCTATTTTGGAACGGAGGGAGTACCTAGACATGGATGGACCATCATGCATGCTTGGCACAAAAACCATTGATCTGGGCACCTAAACATGGCCAACTGGGACAAACTCTGTGGTGAACAAAAAATGCTTTAGAAAGAAACTGCTCTGATTTGAAACAAGAGACTTTGCTTGTCTCATTTGTAGTACTCCCTCCATATAGATTTTTTTAATCTCTAAGTCAACCTTAAAAAGGCTATAAAACATCGGCAAAATTGATAAATTCTAAAGCATATAGATTTTCTTTTCACAAGTCATACTTTGAAGCTATCGACACCCTTAAAATATGCTTTTAAAAAACTAGCCTCAACCTTAGAAAGGCTATAAAACACTGGTAAATTTAATTTTGACTTCCAAGCTCCAGTGACCTTTTTACCTCTAAAATATTTAAAATTCATGGGTATCAAAAGACATACACAAAACTGTCAATGTGTTATTTGGGGATACACTATCATAGTGCCAATTTTCATGAAAGTGCCAAAAATAGAAATTGTGTTAATCTATGAACTTATATTTTTAAGCCATGCTAGTAATATTACCCATCTGTATGGTACAAGCTGTTGACATTGTTAGTGAGGTTCGCACTGAATGATGAACAACTCATCAATGATGTCAAGAACCCAAGGAACTAATGAATTAAAGAATATGGGTTCAGCCAACAACTAATGGCTTTTCCTGTGAAAGCAGGCAAAGCCCACTGCCCCATAATGACTTTTCCTGTGCAAGTACATTTGCTTGTCTGATTTTGAGGTTTCACTGTCAAAATCTGGTATGTATACTAAACAGATCTTTACATTTTCACAAACAGAAGTAAACAAGTGCTTATGGAAAAACCACCACAATGACAAATGGAGCATAAGAAAGACGATGTAATCTTACATATAACAAATTAAGCAAGGTAGTAATCTGGGAACAATTTAGGTTACTAGAGGAACTCGGCATCACAACAAAATAAAAAGAGAAGGTTCTTGGACTAGACACACACACTGCCACATAGATAACACCGACAACCAGAATATGCAAGGTGGTTGAGCATCTAAAGCAGAGAGCTAGCAGTCCCAGTGGCATACAGAACAGAATATGACACTAACTACACCGAAGTCGTCTCACATCTCGTTGAATTTCCCGGTGCTGATGTTGTAAGAAAGAAGCTTATTTATCTTCTGGTCAGAAAGGAAAACAAGCTCTGCGCCAACAAAGTAAAAAAAAAAAACAGGGTTCCTGGACTGTCACACGGATGACAACGACCAGCGTAATATACAAGGTGGTTCAGCAAATCGCAGCAGAACAGCCACAGATGCACATTGAACAGAAGTTGACATTCAGTCAACCGAAGGTTCTTGGGCTGGAAGCTCTGAGTAGCATGGTATATAGACATAGTACTGATGCCACATACAGACGTCTTGTATCTTGTTGAGTTTCCCCGTGCTGATATTGTATCAAACCAAGTACATGTTCCAGATGGAAATTGAAGATGTAGAACTGTGGTGACCATGATGGATCAAACGCCAAAATAGTTACACAGCGAGGGTCCTCTGTCCCAGGATGTGTATCAGGAAGTATTCTCCACTCTCGTGTTGCTGGGTTGCACACAACAAAGCGGCAAATGCCTGGAGAAGTATAGCTGCTCCTGTACTTACAAAGGATAAGACCATTGCAGCAGTCAAGAAATTCCAAATGCTCATAATGTGGCACGTAAGCAAGAATTCCACCGACTTCTCCATCGTCTTGGGACAGGCTAACAAGCGAGATAGCAGACTTATTGTGGCCTTGGTACAAAAGGCCAGTGGGTTTGGGCAGCTTCTGGCGGTAGTCTGGATCGAATGTTTTTTTTAAATACTTATATCTTCTAAACGTAACTCCAAATTTAACATGTTATATATGGAATTTGATTAGAAAAATATGTAGAATCTGAATATGATGTTATTTTACATGTTAACCATTAAAAAAATATCTAGGGTGCAATCTTAATAAACAGTGCATTATCCGTCTTTCTTTCATATGGGTACTAATCCGGATTGTGGATGAACATCTCAGCAAAATCAGGATTGGAGACCAAATTGAAGATCACTTGCATGTTTCTTTGTACGTATTAAATCTACATGCAAGCCTTGTTTAAATAGAAGACATGTGGAATCTTGAACTTGCGCTTTTGTTGGTAAAGACCATTTTTGTTTGTGCTGTAGCTACAAATGCTCAGATTATAGACCATCTCTTGTAAATTAAGAGCGTGTGATATTCTTCTCTCCTGTTGCAACGCACGGACCCTTTTGCTAGTACCATTTAAAGGATTATAGGTTAGCATACTGCATGTACTGCATGTATCAGTTCATGCTAGGTAAGGTAGCATGTACAGTATGAAATATGTTGACAAATAGGCTATCATCCATGGCTACCATTCAATCTAGGTAGCATATGTTTTTCAGCTCGGAATTTTAGATTCTTGTAAATTTACCTCAGTACATTCCCAAATCAGACTGATGGATAATACTAGTACACATTAAACTTAAGCACGATCAGAAAGCAGGGCACTTACCGCAAATCAGACCTAGTCGAGAAGGAGGAATTAAGCTCAGATCTGAAGAAGAGAAATGGCAAGGCCAGTTGAGCACAACCATGAGTAGGAGAGTAGAAGGATAACGAGGGCCGAGGAGAGGACGGGGGACTCACTATGTAGAAGCTTCTTCCGTCGTGGCGAAGGAGATAGGCCGCCGCCGGCGAAGGGACCAGCGCCGGGGACGCGCGCGCGAGAGAGGCCGGAGGTGTGTGCGCGAAGGCTCTAGGGCGAGTGGGCTCGGTCAGGGCCCTGTTTTTCTTCTTCCACGGAATACTAGTAGTAGTATTATTTTTCGAAAAGAAACAAAAAATT